>NW_006408735.1:2030048-2036513 GCF_000296735.1 Chrysochloris asiatica
AGAAGAAATAACACATCTGTATTAGAAGAAATTCAATCAGAATGGTCATTACATGCCAACTTGACCAGACTTAATCTTTCATACTTTGGATATATTATCAGGAAGGACAAGTCCCTGTAGAAGGACATTATGCTTGTTCAAGTAGAGGGACAGCAAAAAAGAGGGAGATGGATTGGCACAGTGGCAGCACTATTGGGCTCAAGAGTAGCAACCATTGTGAGATTGGCTCAGGAAAAGGGTACTGATTCCTTCTGATGTGCATAAGGTTGTTATGGGTAGGAACCAACTCAATGGCATGTAACATCCAATAAGTAATTAAATGATCCATCTTCCTTAATAAAAGAGGAATAATAAATTAATTTATATAAATATAGACGTTCTGGTGGTATAATGGGTTAAGCATTGGACCACTACCTAAAAAGTCCATGGTTTGAACCCACCAGTGATTTTGCGGCAGTAAAATGAGGTAATCTGCTTCTGTAAAGGTAGACAACCTCAGAAATAGTATGCAACATTTCTCCTCTTTCTTATTGAGTTACTATGATTCAGAATCAACTTACAATGTAGTGGATGGGGTTGAGTGTTGAAGTTCAGAAAATTACTTTATATTGCTCTACTGCCCATATCGTTTGTCATTTCCAACAATCAATTTTTCCTGATGTGTCTGAGCCAGAAAAGGTGGGCGAAGTCAGTGATAAGATGCAAAGATTAAGTTGTGAATGATTGTTAATGGAGATAATTTTACATTAAAATAAAACTCTCACATGGGTATAAAATGAGTCATCTCAGAGGAATAGGGAATCTTACTACTATCAGGAAAAGCCATGGGTGGATAATATCCTTTGGACTTCAAGATTCCTGAACATTGAACCTCCTAAACCCAGGTCCAGAAAGCTGTAATACCAGAAGAGTAGGAGACGAGCGGCAGAGGATCAGCACAACAGCAGATCCAAGAGCGAGAGCACAAGACAAGGTGGTGGGCTTCCCAGACCATGGAGCCCATTAGTGTCTTCAGACAAGAGGCTCACTTTTAAAGTAGGATCCCTCCAGGCACTTAATTGGGGAGCTAAAATAGCTGATCCTCAGAGTTAGAGTTTAGTATCTTTAGGGTGAGGCTAATTCGCAACATTGAGCCTGAACAGGGCAGAGGACAGAGCCAGAGAGAAAGGCCTGCCTGTGGGCATGACTGAGGAGAGACTCTTCTTATTGAGAGAATCATTCCCTAAGCATTTTCTGATCTTGCATTGTAACTTGCTAATTTCTCTACTGCAGCACGTAACTATGAATATAGTATCTGAGTTTTGTGGAGCCACTGCAATAAATTATGTGACCAGTCCAGTAGATTGCTATAGGAGGGATAGCTGTCAAGTTAGCATTTATATTTTTATGTATTTACTTTGTAGACAATAAGGTTTTAAATGAAAAACCATATATCTTGTTACTTTTAAATAATTACATATAGCAACATCTAAAGTGCTTATTTGGAAATGGCAAATATATTTGGATAGACGGGGTATTTCACTCTTGTAAATTTTGAAGGATCAGATCTTTGGGACCTTATTTCCATAAACAGTTTCTCTAGGAACATCTGCAGAAATTTGAATATACAATCATCATCATAAAATTTTAGCACAGATGAATTAGGTGTATATCTAGAATATAGATGGTTATTTGAAAGACTGATGTTACAATCAAATATGAGCAGGTGCACATGTTTGAATGATCATGACTTCTATATTCAGAGATTTCAATATAAAATAATTGAAAGAAGCTCAGATGCAATTTTCTCTATTCCCATTGCTAACTGAAATACTGCAAAATGGTTCTTTAATGTTTTAAGTAAACAATTTTCCTCTAACTTTTGAAAATGTATTGGATTAAAAGAAGATTGAGAAGTACCTGTATATGATATTCATTGTGGTTAAAGTGCCCCGTGTTTTCCAAATCATGTAGTGAAATTTGATCAGAATCATTAATGAAGCACCAAGGGGAAAATATATATACATAAAGCTACTCCCCAAGAAGGATCCTCTTACAGTATAGCAACATTTGTGAAGCACTAGATGATGAACTAAACATTAAAAAGCAGTCAGGGAAGCGGCTTGCTGAATTAAAACGTATTTGCTCTGTGGTGCTGCTGGCTTAAGTAACAACATTTCAGAAGTACTATAAAGAAGCAGAATTAAATAGTGAATTATAAAAAGATGCATTTTATTATGAATTTTAAATATTAAATGTTGTATCCATTTCTAATTATCACTTCTTCAGATCCTATCCCCAATAAGCACAAATGCAGTTTCCTTTCTTTCTTTCTTTCTTTCTTATTTATTATCTTCCAAGTTTTTATTGTGAATTGAGTGAAAGTTTTCAGTACTTTTTTATTGTGCACATTGAATAACTGACTACTATGTTTGTATTATTGTGGCATATGATAAATATTAAGCAAGGATTTTTAATTAAATGAGATGCATGTTCTTAAAATAGAATTAAGAGCTCCCACTGAAGGTACTTTATATGAGAACAGCATAACTTTATATAAGAATAACCTAATTCTGCAGTCCTAATGTGGTGCTGTGGGTTAATGCACTGGACTGCAATATTGGTTTGAACCACAAGGTTGATGGTTCAAGCTCATCAGTCTCTCCTAGACAGTGTCACTAGGAGTTGGAATCGAGTTAAAAGCACTTAACAACAACAACCACCTAATTTTAGGTCAGACAAGGTCTATCTAAAAAATTATAATTTTGCAACCGAATCCCAAAGGATGAATATGAATTTTCAAGGAGTAAATAGGAGGCAAGAGGAATGCATGAGCCATACTATGTACTATAAAAACTATAATTTAATATTAATGGAAAATTGTTCAATTATATAACTGAAATTATCTTCTAAGGGCATGATAACAAGAATGATAAGATCTTGAACAACATAGTAAGAATAATTGAGAATTCTATATGTAATATATGCATTGTCTTTTGTCAAATGACTATGAAGTGTTGTAATAATTTTTAAATTTTTAACATTTTTCAGTAGTTTTGATGAAAAAGATTATGCAATGTATGGAACACAAATTAATTTCTGCTTAGTTGTCCATATCTACAAAAAATGAGCAGATTACCCTAGCTGGGCTCCAAACTTTACTGCCAACTTGTTGCAACTCTATGAATTACAAGCCTACGCCCAAGAGAGAATGCAAAAACCACAAATAGAGCAATGCAAAGAGTTGCTTCAAATACATATATTATAACCCTTTAAAGAGTAGCATGGTGGTTCTGTAGGATAAGTACTGTACTGTGAACCACAAGGTCAGTGATTTGAGCTTAGGAGCCACTCCACAACAGAAAGATGAGGTTTTCTGCTCTTGCAAAGATTACAACTTTGGGTTTCTTTGCAGGGTTACTATGAGTCAGAACTGACTCAACAGAACTCAACAACAATCCTTCACATTGTTTTGTAATGTTATGTTGTCAATATTTTTAATGTCTCTGTTTCTCCACTAGATCATGAACTTAGCTTGAAGGCAGAGACCACGTCCTATTCCGCGTCCTATTCCGCTCTATAAACAACTTACTAGTAAACATAGTTCTAGAAATATTTCTTGAATGAATGACTAATTATTTTTTAAGTTTGAAAAAAATCCTGTAAGTAAATCTTCACAACAAACTCTTTGGAACCTTATTCAGAAACTATTTCTGAAGAAACATTATGTTTAATATATTTCAGAAAATCACAACCCATTTTATAAAGAAGTAAACTTTTGTTATATCAAGAAATGAATGCAATATCAGTTATTTTAATGACCATATTAGTTTAAACTAAGCCTTTCTCCATCTGTCTCAACTATTAACCATGAATACAAAACAATGCAATTCCCTGTATATTTGTAAACTATAATATGTGATTTAAATACAGTTATATAGTAATGCTGCATGCAACTGGTACAGGGTTCATTTATGTTATAAATAGATGTAAAAAAGAAAGCTTGCTTGTCTCTGACAAGAGGTCTTCATACTTGTTTCTAATGGTTCTGGAAAGTTAAATCTTCACCATAGCAAAAATGGATTTTTTTCAATAATTTATTTTATTTATAAACTATAGTTCTGTGTGTATGTCTGTATTTTGGTAAGAATCTGTTTATGAGTATATTTTCATTTCATTATGAAATTCACTAAATTCTCTAAAGTCTTTAAATAATGAACATTTGTGTCTAAGTTGAATTACTGAGTGCCCTTCATGAGCTTTTATTGATTTTGTTGTGGATTCTTCACATTAAGGAATAAAAGCCCAGTAAAAGAATTGTTTACTGAGTCATACTGATGACTTATAGTCATCAATATCCTCATTGGTAAGATGTTATTTTTTAATATAGAAGTGTGATTGTAAATATCTGCTATAGGAACTTTATGAAAAATAATTCAAAAGAAAAACAAAACTTGTATTTCAATCTTTTTATCATTTCTACATCCATTGACCATAACAGACAATTGGAATACTTTGAAATCTAAGGTTTTCCAGATTGTTATATTCATGAAAGGCAATAAATCATAATAAGTATTTATATTTTTAAGGAATACAAGAAAATGGAGTTGACAGGAAACCATGTAAAAGAATTTACAACTTGCTTCCACTATACTACTCAAGTTTTCCTTCACCTTTATCCTCTCCAACTACCTACCAAGAATAGAATAGCACATAATTTCCATTGGTGTACAATAGAGAGTGAATTATTTCTGATGTGATCTGGCATACTATTTATAGTTAATGATAATGTAGAAAATTGAGGACAGAAATTTTAAGTTTCACTCTCTACTGTCAATTAGAATAGTGCCTCTCAAACTCTCTATTTACAAAATAAATTATTTATTTAAAGTAAGTTTACTAGGCCATTTTTTTTTTAAATTTATTCCCGAGTTGCCTCATAAATAAAGCATATGTTTAAAATACTAAGATCTATAATTAAAGATGTACCCTATACCCACCTACATGAACACATATTGGTGGTGGTGTTTGTGTTCCACTGAGTCAGTTTTGACTCATAGAATCCCTGTATGGGGTTTCTAAGTCTGTAAATCTTTAGGGGAGGAGAAAGCCTCATCTTTCTCCATGGAGTAACTGTTAGATTTGACTTGATGACCTTATGGCTAACAGCCCAGAGAGTAATCCTCTACTCTACCAGGGCTCCTTACACATACACACATATATGGCAAAAAGTAATGATCACAAAAAGTAATGTAGAAAAAGACTACATTCAACCAGATGAAATGTTAAATGTTTAATTAAAATATGGCATAAAAATTCACTTATTTAAGTTTTACATATGATACTCTACCTACTACAAATATTAGTCTATTTTTGTATTTTCCTTGTTCATAATCCTAAAAGAAATAATCCATTGAATTAGCATGACCTACATATTGTATAGATTTTACCTAGACCATGCCCAGGTTGTTTTTGTTGCTGTTGTTATGAGTTGTAGACACACAGTTACAAGTCACAGAAACCCTATGCACAACAGAATGAAACAATGCCCAATACTGCATCATATTCACATCTGTTGTTTTGATTGAGCCAATTGTTGCTGCCACTGTGTCAGTTTATTTCTTTGGAGGTCTTTCCCTTGTTCACTGTCACTCCTCTCTACCAAGCATGACGTAATTCTCTAGGAACTTGTCCCTACTAACAACCTGTACAAAGTATGGGAGATGAAGTTTTTCTATCCTAGCTTCTAAGGAATATTTGGCTGTACCACTTCCATTATAGATATATTTGTTCTGGAAATTCATTATACTTTCAGTAATATTCTGCAAGATCATGATTCAAATGCATCAATTCTTCTACAGTTTTCCTTATTTGTTGACCGACATTCCCATTCATATGAGGTGATTGAAAATACAATGACTTGGGTCAGGTACACCTTAGTTCTCAAAGTGACATATTTGCTTTTGAAAACTTAAAAGAGAGCTTTAGCAGCAAATTTGTTAATATGATACGTTAAGGTTTATTTCTTGACCACTGCTTTTATGAGTATTGATTGTGTATCCAAGCAAAATGAAGTATTTGACAAATTCAGTCTTTTCTCCATTTATTATGATGTTATTCATTTGTCAGTTCTTAGGATTTTCATTTCTTTACATTGAGGTGAAACCCATTTCATTTTCTTTACACTGAAGTAAAGCCTGCAGTTTTTGATCTTTATCAGTGTTTCAAGTCCTCTTTGCTTCAAACAAGCATATAATAGGTTGATTATGAGTCTTCTTCAATCCTGATGACATGTTCTTTTTCATATAATTCAGTTTATTGGATTATGTGCACAAACTACAGATTGAATAAGTAAGGTGAAAGTATGTAACCCTAGTGTATATCTTTCCTGTCGAGGTCCTATGTCGGGTTCCAGCCTCGACAAGGAAGTGTGGGTGTCATGAAGAAGGGAGATCTGGCGGTGAAAGGGATAGAGAAAGAGAGAGA
>NW_006408735.1:2037238-2043535 GCF_000296735.1 Chrysochloris asiatica
TTCTATGTACAGGATCCTCATGAACACAAGAAGTATCCTGGGATATTTGTTTTTTGAAATATTATCCATAGATTATTACAATCCACAAAGTTGAATGTTTTCTGCATAGTTAGCAAAGCACAAGAAAACATCTTTCTGGCATTCTCTACTTTCAGTTAATTTTCATCTGACAACAGCAATGTTATCCCTGGGTCCATATCCCCTTCTGAATCATACTCTAATTTCTAGCACCTCCCTGTCAAAGCACCGCTGCATCAATTTTTTAAAAAACTATTTTCAGCAATATTTTACTTGCGTGTGTTATTAATGACATTATTCAATAATGTCTGCATTTCATTGTCTGATCTTTCTTTAAGATAGGAACAAATATGGCTTTTTTTCCAACTGATTGCCCTGGTAGCTGTCTTACAAAAAAACATAGATGAGTGAGCACATCCACTACTGCATCAGTTTATTTAAGCATTTCAGTTTGAATTTAATAAACTCCTGAGGCTTTGTTTTTTGCCTAAGTTGTCTGTGCTGCATAGAATTCTTTCTTCAATATCATCCTTCCTTGATCATATGGTACCTCGTTAAATGACTGGCCATATAACAATTATTTTTGGTACATTTACTCTCTAGTTAGCTTCCTTCTGGTATCATTTACTATTTTGCCATTGAATCCTTCCATATTGCAACCCAAGGATTGAATTTTTTCCTCAGTTCTTTCACCTTGAGAAATGCTGAGAATGTTTTCTCTTTTTGTTTTCTGACTCCATTTCTTTGCATATTTCATTATAATACATTACTCTATCATCTCAAGCTACCCTTTGGGATTTTATATTCACCACTTTTATTTCATCATTTCTTCCAGTTGTTTAGCTTATTTATTTTCAGGAGCAATTTTTAGAGTCACTTCTGACATACACTTTGAATTAGCATAACCAAAGAGGTTACGCAACAGAATGCAGAAATGCTTAGACAATATTATTTATATCTCATGGAAGTAAAACTTTGCTAAAGATAATACAAAACAGCTGCAACCATACATTGAGAGAGAACTTCCAGAGGTTTAAGCTATATTCAAAAGAGGACAAGGAATGAGATATATCAATGCTATGTCAGATGGATGTTGGCTGGATGCCTAGAATACTAGAAAGATGTTTACCTGTGCTTTATTGACTATGTAAAGACTTTCTATTGTATAGATCATCAAGCTATGGACAGTATTTAGGAGAATGAGTATTCTGGAACACTTACTTGTGCTCATGAGGAACCTGTATATAAAACAAGAATTCAAACAGAAAACAGGAACTCCAAATGGTTGAAAATTAGGAGAGGTGTGCACTGGGTTGTATTCTTCACTATAGTTACTTAATCTGTATGCAGAGCAAAAAATAAAAGGAGCTGGATTATGTGGAGTAAAATGTGGCATCAGTATTAACAACCTGCAATATGCAGATGATACAATCTTTTTTGCTGAAAGTGAAAATGACTTAAGATATTTACTGATGGAAATCAATGAATACAACCTTCAGTAGGGGTTGTATCTCAATGTAAAGAAAACAGAAATTCTCACAACTTGACCCATCAACACCCTCAGGATAAATAGAGAAAAGATTGAAATTAACAAAATTCTTAATTTTGCTTTTATCAACCAGCAACACTCATTGCCGTCAAGAAATCAAATGTTGCATTGCATTGGTCAAATCTGCTGCATAAGACCTCTTTAAAATTTTCAAGAGCAAAGATGTTAGTTTGAGGATTAATGTGTGCCATCGTATTTTCAGTAACCTCATTTTCATGTGAAAGATGGACAGTGAATAAAGAAGACCATCGAAGAATTGATGCATTTGACTTGTGGTGTTGGAGGAAAACATTAAAAGTACCATGGATTGCCAAATTAACAAATCTATGTTGGAAGAAGTATAATCAGAACGCTTCTTTGAAGCTGAAATCTCAAACTTTGGAC
Source organism: Chrysochloris asiatica (assembly GCF_000296735.1). Taxonomy (NCBI): domain Eukaryota; kingdom Metazoa; phylum Chordata; class Mammalia; order Afrosoricida; family Chrysochloridae; genus Chrysochloris; species Chrysochloris asiatica. The sequence continues at coordinate 2,039,190 of NW_006408735.1, forward strand.
ATATTATCAAGAGGGACCAGTCCCTGAAAAAAGGATGTCTTGTTTGGTAAAGTAGAGTGTCAGAGAAAACGTGGAAGACTCCCAACAAGTTGAATTGGCACAGTGGTGGAAGCAGTGGGCTCGGGTGTAGCAACGATTGTGAATTTGGCACAGGAGTGGGCAATGTTTTGTTCTGTTGTACATAGTGTCACTGTGAGTTGATGAGTCAGTACTGACTCTATGGCACTTAACAACAACCATTTTACAACAATGAATGGGAAATTGATCTTTATTTATTTTACTACAGTGGAATGTGGAAATCATCAGACACTATCATTAATCTTGTATGCAAGTAAAATTTTGCTGAAGATGATTCAATGTGACTGCAACAGTACATCTATAGAGAACTGTCAGACGTTCAAGGCAGACTCAGAAGGGGATGTGGAAGCAGCGCAGTGGTTACGAATCAGGCTGCAAGCCGCAAGGTTAGCAGTTTGAAACTACCAGCAGTTCTGCAGGAGAAAGATGTTTTCTGCTCCTGTAAAGATTTACAGCCTCGGAAACCCTGTACAGAGTCGCTATGAGTCAGAACCGCCTTCATGGCACATAACAACAACAACAACAACAATTACTCACAACAGATGGATCTGGCTGGAAGCAGAGACTAAAAGAAATACGTTCATTTGTGTTTTATTGACTATCAAAGGCTTTCTTCTATGTGACAAGCTATGGATAACATTGCAAAGAAAGAGTATTTCAGAACATTTAATTGTGCTCACGAGGAACCTATACATGGACCAAGAAACAATCATTTGAATTAAACAAGTAGATATTAAATTGTTTAAAATCAGGAAAGATGTGCATCGGGGTTGTCTTCTTTCACCATATTTTTAAACTCTATGTTGATCAAATAATCAAAGATGCTAGATTATATGTAGAAGAATGTGGCATCAGAATCAGGGAAGACTTGTTAACAACCTTCCATATGCAGATGATAAAACCTTGGTTGCTGAAAGCAAAGAGGACTTCTAGTACTTACTGATGAAAAACAGTCTAAAATCCTCAGTATGGATTGCTTCTCAATATTTAAAACAAACAAACAAACAAAATATTCCTCACAATTGTACCAAAAAATAACACCAGGATAATTGGAGAAAATACGAATTTGTCAAAGATTTCATTTTGTTAGGACTACAAACAAATCTGTGTTGAAAGAAGTATAACCAACTTGCTCCTAAGAAACCAGAATGACCATATTTTTCCTCTCATACTTGGTACATACTTACAGGATCGACTATTTCCTGGAAAATGACACCATGCTTGGTAAAGTGAAAGGTAATAAAAAAGAAGAAGAAGAAGAATATCATCAATGAGATGATCTAATTGCTGCACAATAACAGAAGCAATGGGCTCAGGCATAACAACAATTGTGAGAATGGTGCCGGACTGGGAATTATTTCATTCTGTTGTGCTTACGGTCTCTATGAGTTACATGTGACTTGATCGCACCTAACTACAACAAAAACAAACGCTACACCAATGATATTTTCAAATATCAGGAGGTTTAAATATGCTAGGAACATTTTAGCAGAGCTTCAAGACTATGACAGACTAATAATAAGAGCCCATTTATCTATAGATAAAAAAGTGTCTAGTGAAATTAATGAATAGCAGCATAAGTAACAAAACATAATCCATAGTGATATAATGACAAAACATAACCCTTCAGACTGAATAGCATTCAAAACAGGACTGGTAAAGAGTTGTCTCCTCAAAGCAGCGTAACTGTTATTATGTGATGAACTAAAAATACTTTGAGAGCTTCATTTTATAAATACTCAAAATGAGAAGAAACAGCTTCAAACACTCATTAACAATCAGAACATGGAATGTACTAAGTCTCAATCTAAGAAAATTGGATATTGTCAAAAAATGAAATGGAATACTTAAAGATAGGCATTAGTGAAATGAAATGGAGTGGAGTGGTCGTTGTGAATTAAACCAGTCAAATGGTCTTCTATGCTAGGAATTGCAAACTGAAGAATGGTACAAAATGCATTGACAGAAGGAACGATTCAAGCTTCATACTGAAGTGCAACACTGTCAGTGACAGTGTAATATCAATATGTCTAAAAGAAATTATAAGGAGTTCTGGTAGCGTAGTGGTTATGAATTGGGCTGCTAATCTCACCATCAGCAGTTTGAAACTGCCAGCTGTTACGCGGGAGAAAGATGAAGCTTTCTGTTCCTGTAAAGATTGAGAGCCTCGGAAACCCTGTACAAGGTGCTATGAGTCGGAACCAACTCCATGCCACATCACAACAACAACAACAAAGGGAATTATATGAATATTATTTAAATTTACTAACCAACCATTAATACCAATGATGAAGAAGTTGAAGAATTTTATCTACTTTTACAATTTGAAATTGATCAAACATGCAAACAAGATGCACTGATAATTAAAACTGGAAACTGGAAAGAAATAGGCAAGCAATTGGTAAATATAGTTTGGTGATAGAAATGACACCTGATTTTACATGATAGAATTTAGCAAGACCCTGAACTTGTCAATTCTAAAAAAAATATTAAACAACAATATAAATAGCAACTATACACAAAGACTTCACCAGCTTGATTACACAAGATTAAAATAGATTAAATCAGTGAAAGAGACTATGGAGAAGCTTAATATCATTAGGCAGAACAAGGCTAGGGTTGACTGTGGAACAGACCCTCAGTTGCTCATGTGCCAGTTCAAGTTGTAGATGAAGATAATTAAAACAAGTCCATGAGAGTAAAACGTTATCCTTGAGTATACCCCACCAAAATTTAGAGATCATCTCAAGAGCAGCTTTGATGCATTAGACACTAATGACGTAAAGAGCAGAGGAGTTGTGGGACGACATCATGAACACCATACAGGAAGAAAGCAAAAGGTCATTAAAAAGACAGGAAAGTAAGAAAAGACCAAAATGAATATAAAAAGAGATTTCAAATCTTGCTCTTGAATATTAGAGCGCTAAAGTGAAAGGAAAAAAAAAGGATAGTAAAGTAAAGGACCTGAACAGAAGGTTTCAAAGGGCAGTTTAAGAAGACAAAATAAAGTATTATTATGAGAACCAAAAGGAAAGAACATATTCAGCATTTCTCAAGCTAAAAGAACTTAAGGGAAAAAAAAATCAAGCCTTAAGTTGCAATATTAAAGGATTCCATAAAGAATCTTGGTAGCACAGTGGCCATAAGCTGAGCTACTAGTGACAAGGTAAACAGTTAGAAGCCTATGGAACTACTCCATGGAGAAATATGTGGCCGTGTTTATGAAAGGTTTACAAAGCCTTTGAAACTCTCTGGGGCAGTTTTACTCCAATCTCATGTTCAAAACTACCAGCTGTTCCTCAGGAGAAAGATGAGACTTTCTGCTCCCCTAAACATTTATAGCCTTGGAAACCCTGTAGAGGGTTGCTATGAGTCGGAACTGACTCACAGAACAATAACAATATAGTGTCAGAATCAACTCCATTGCAGTGATTTGATTTGTGGACAAAATACTGAATAGGAAACCTCAAAAGAACAAGTAGGAAATGCAAAGTCACTGTAGCAAAAAGGATTGATAAATGTTCAGCCATTTCAGATGGTAGATTATGAACAAGACCCAACTCTATTGAAGGAAGAAGTTCAAACTCTACTGAAGGCGTTGGTATAAAACAAGGGTCCAGGAATCAAAGCTATAGCAATTTTTAAATTTCAAAAATAATGGATAATTCAGGAGAGGACTTCCGGTACTTCCCTGATGAGGCAGCTCAGGTAGGGCAGTCTCGGGAAAAGGGGCGGAATCGCACATAAGAAATCTCTGTGTAGCAGACAGACAGCCTTTGAACAAACATAATATCTTATATTTCAACATTCTGAACTCGTTTTTTTAAAAGATCAAATTGTTGAGGAATTATAGGCATTTTGAGCTTTTGCCTGCCTGCACGCGGCTCCCGCTTCCGCGCCTGCGCAGACCTTGGAATGCAAGGCTAGAGCAACCCCACTTAGAAGGCTGCATTTCCAGAGAAAAGGAAGCATAAACTAACAAAGCTAAACAAATAGAGAGGGATATTGGGGTGGATATCAGGAAATTCGGGGTACTCACGGTACAGAGAGACTGAGAGAGGCATTTTTTAAGTCATCAAATATGGACACTACCTCCCTGCAGCCACGACCCCCAGCCCTCTACTGCCCAGGCCTAGACCAGACCTCTGCCAAGCCGCAGAGGCTCAGGAATGCCCAAGGCACAGGCCCGCCCACTGAGGCCAAGACCCTCCCAAGGTCCAGACACTCCCACTGAGGCCAAGGCCTGCCCTGAGGCCCAACCCGCCCAC
>NW_006408735.1:2045635-2047980 GCF_000296735.1 Chrysochloris asiatica
ACTTCCTCAGAAAGTTAGAAATAGAAATACCTTATAATCCAGCCATCCCTCTACTTGGTATTTATCCATAAGAAATATGAGCCATAACATGAGTAGATATATGCACACCAATGTTAACAGCAGCATTATTCACAATAGCAAAAAGATGGAGATAGCCTAAGTGCCCATCAATGGAAGAATAGATAAATAAACTTTGGAACAACACACAATGGAATATTATGATACCTTGAAGAATAATAAGGAAGCTTTAAGCCACCGCATAACATGGATGAACCTTGAGAACATTATGTTGAGTGAAATTTGTCAGTCACAAAAGGACAAATACTGCATAAGACTATTATTGTAAAAGCTTAAGAAAAAATACCTACACTAAAAGGAAAAAAAACCCAAAAAACATTATTTGTTGTTTACTGGAGTGTGTGTGGGAAAGGGGGGGGCTAAGGGAAGGGAGTGTATGGTAGAGCACAGGGCACGGACTAGACACATGATGGTTCTGGCTTTGGGGGGGTAATATAAAAGAAGGATGATGGGGATGGAAGAACATGGCAGATAGGAGAACATTTAGGCAAGTTTGCATGAGCTAAATGGGAGGTAAATAGTGATGTATGCTCAATCTTGGAACAACAGGGCTCTGGGATACAGGGGTTGAGGCATAGTCTGAATGGGTAAAAGAGCAGAAATAATGTTAAGATGCTTATGAATCTTGGTTTCCTTGCCTACTATTGTAAAATAGACATTTGAAGGGGAAAGGAATAGCCAGAAAAATGACTATAGAAAGCTTGTAAGTCCATCTTCAGCCTATAACTAATTGGAATACCTAAAAGAGGTGCTAGAACTTGCCCAGTGAAAGAGACTTCCTGCGGAATCTTTTTAGTGTATAAGACCTTAGGTGGGATCCTGATCCTCATTCAGAATCTTCTGAGGTGGGAAACTCCCACTTGAAAAGACGAGCAGACCAGCCTGGAGCAGCTAGAGGGTACTTAGCAGAAGATATTTCTTGAAAGAAAGGCCAGCAGGAAAAATAAAAAAACAAAATGGCAGTCTGATTAACTACCACATCAACCATCAAGTTGTTAGCTGGGGAGCCATCAAGGCAAGCAATCAAGTCCCTTCAGGGCAAACCCCTTTCCAAGACTAAAATGCAAAGGGAATATACGAGCAGGAATGTAATCTTGCTGAAGACCATGTTGGTCTACCAATGAGGGGAAGTGGAGAAAAAGCAGCAATGAAGCTGTGGGCTGAGTCCAGCCATGTTCAATAGACTACCGTGAACCTGGAGCAAGACCTGGTTGGCCAGCAATATGGTGAGACTTGGGGACTCCTGAGCCCCTGGACAGGGACATAGACACAGAGGACTAGAGCAGAGAGTGAAGCGTCCAGCTGATATGAAGTGAGGAAATATGCACAAGAACACCCATATTTGCATATAATACCCATTTTACTAGGCTTCAGTGGCTGGATGATCAGAACTTGACTAGAGAATGAAAGAAGAGAGAAAAAAAGTATAATATTCTATAATTTGATGAATTTATGGCTGTAGTAGTTTAAAAGAGAGAAGGAATCTTCACAGTAAGGATCATTTCCACCCCCTCTGTACAAGGGTTGATAGGGATGGGCAACTTAGACATTGGCTACTTAAATTGGGAGTGGGGGGGTGAGGGGTAAGTCACTATAAAGGCACAAAGTAGAATCTTTACTGCGTGGTTTCCAACCTGTCTGGACTGAGCTGGTGAAAGGAGATGGGAATTAGACCTTTGTGGTTCAATAGTGAGTAATTGTTATCAAGACTGATTGTGATTGTTGCAAACGTAAAGGTAGATGATTTGTAACAAAAAAAGGGGAATAGTTAAATTTTGCAGTCCAGGAGTGGAGGCCCCTGGGGCTATAATAGGGAGTGTGGCACCCTATTTAGAGAAGCAGTGATGCCAGAGATGGAAGCAGAGGTGATGATGTGGACAGATGGAATGGCTGGAGACTCTAGACTCATGGAGGGAGGGGGTTACATGTTGGTGATCGGGGGACAGGCTTGCATGCAGTATATGCCTTTTGGTTCTTTGAAAGATTACATATTCCTGAGTGTTTTGGTGTACATCAAAAAAAAGAAAGAAAAGAAAAACAGAGAAACAGAGGAATAGAAGCAAATACTGTTGAATGATGATATATGGAGGGGATTGTAAATCATTGCAGTGAAACAAAATATGATAGGATGAGTGTAAAGCAGATTTTCTCCCATGTAAATTATCATTCAATTCACATGGATGTCTTCAAAGAACCAAGAAAAATGCTGAAGACTCAAAGACCTTCCACAAGAGCCAAAAAGCCTTTCCTCTTCTGGTTCTCTAAAT
>NW_006408735.1:2048080-2073833 GCF_000296735.1 Chrysochloris asiatica
CGTAGTGGTTACGAATCGGGCTGCGAACCGGAAGGTCAGCAGTTCGAAACTACCAGCTGCTCCGCGGGAGAAAGATGAGGCGATCTGCTCCCGTAAAGATTTACAGCCTCGGAAACCCTATTCAGGGTCGCTATGGGTCGAAACCGAATCGACGGCACTTAACAACAACAACAACAAGCCTACTAAACTGTGAGAAAATATCTTTCTCTTTGTTAAAGTCATCCAGTGGTGGCATGAGTATTTCTGTTACATAAATTGCTACAAGTCAAATCTGACTCTATAGCCCCTAATATTAGCAACAACTTATTAAGAAATGAATTTAATGTTGCTGCTAATATAATGGAGTCCTGATGTGTCACGGTAGGTTAAACTTTGAATTGCTAACTTCAAGATTGGCAATTCAAACCAGCCGCTTCTCAGAAAACCTCTACAGGATCACTCCGATTAGAAACTGACTCGATGGCACTAATTTTAACCATAACAATATGCTAATATAGTAATGCAGTTAATCATAGACCTCTCACTATAAAGACACTGTTCAACTCAGAGGTTTATGAGTTGCATTTTATGTTTTGCTGTAGGTAGAATTTATTCTTTTAAATTTATTTTCTGTTTGTTATTTCTGTCCACAATATTAAAAAAAATTTTTTTTAAACAGGTCTGGTCAATAATCTCTGACTTTCAAATTGGTGTTATTTTCAATTTATTAATTTAAAATATTCTTTAAAATATTTTATAACAATAAGTATTCATTTGAATTATTGCGCATTAAACCGACTCCACAGCACATAACAACAACAACAACAACAACAAAGCAGATGAAATTATAGGAGAAAGAGAAAAAATAAGTATTTTTTTTTTTGTCTTTTGGCTTCCTTAACAAGGTTCTGCTAAAGCAATATGTTTTGATTTTCCTAGACACACTATCATTGTTTTAGTGGGTGAGAATCCTAGCTACTGCTGACAGCTTCATCACCAGCCATAGCCTCTAGATTCTAAAATCTGTGACCAAAAGTCTTTCTAGCTGAATAAATTAGCATTCTTTTTTTCCCTTTAAAACTAAAACACAATTCAGCTATACTATATTGAAAATAAATTTTCACATTAAAATATCTCCAGCATGCATATTGTTTTTATCATGACCTGAAAGGAAATAGACAGCAATAAGTTAGAAATATCATCTTTCCAGCCAGGTTGTGGTGTGACTTAGCTGAATTAAATCTATTCATAAGTAAAATCAAACCTTGCATTAGGAAAGTCTATTGTTTTTAAATTGTCATTTTAATCCTAGATTTTATGCATTTTGCTAGCAGGTTAATAGGATTAAGTGTTAATTTATGTGTTGCCTTTCATTAATCCTCTGTTATATGCTTTGAAAAGGTAAGTAAAGAAAGGTAGATAATAAAAAATACTTTGCCTGAATTAGACAAGAAAATACTCCAGCACTATAAGTAGCAGATTTATTATAAAATTGTAGCATTCAATGCAAATGAAACTATGAAATGTTAAACTGTACATTCAAAGTAAAAATGTGAAAAAGTAAATCCCTTCGGAAAATGTAATCCTGTCATAGATAAAGTTTTTCTATTTTGTATATTCTTCTACAACGGATTCTGAACATGGATGGTTGCCAGCCAACTTCATGTAGGAAATTGAATGAAACAGGAACTTCTCGAACCACTTTGCATACCTGAACTTCCAATTCAGACATTCTGATCTAGGAATCTGGATTTTCAAAATGCTGGATAAGTGTTTCTGGTAAAGCCAGTTTAGTGCTTATCAATAGACTGGTGGCGGCTGTGTGGCGTGGAGTTGGTTCCGACTCATAGCGACCCTGTACGGGGTTTCCTAGGCTGTAAATCTTTAAGGGAGCAGAACGCCTCATCTTTCTCCCGCGGAACAACTGATAGTTTCCAACGGCTGACCTTGAGGTTCCGATTCGTAACCACTAAGCTACCAGAGCTCTTTTATCAGTAGACTAGTACCTGGAAACTCCTATTGTATACAATTCTAATTATACTGCTCTTCAGCAAGTAGTGGTCAAGTTTCTAACACTTCCTAAGGTGGAATAAGATACTGAACTCCAGAGATCTCATTAAGTTTCTTTTTAAATGTGCATTTCCACCTGTTTGATGTGAATCTTTTTAAATGTGCATTTCCACCTTTCTTCAAGTGTCCTATGCTATCACCTTGTTTTATGGACAATTCTGCCCCCATCTCAACCTTTCTTTATTACAAGGATCAAAGATAAGATAAAGTAGACATCTCTCAAATAAAAATTTATGGCCCTTAATTCACTAGGACAGAATCCATCATCAAAGTCCTATTTAAATATCAAAACTCAAGACAAAAAAAGATATATATATACAAAACTCAAAAAAGATATATATACAACTCTGCATAGTTACATTTCCTGCTGTCTCCATAATAAACCTTCTCACATTTTTTCTGATATGTTATTTATCAAGTGGCTCTGTCTGGGCAGCTACAGCAAATTAGAAATTGTATTCATAGACTTTTTAGATTAGTACACATTTATTATTCTGGTGTGGCACTGTGAGTTAATGCAATGGAATGGAATGTTGGTTTGAATAGCAAGGTAGGTAGTTCAAGCTCACCAGCGACTCCTCATAGGCTAACTAGGACTGGAAATGGACTCGAGGAAGGTACTTAACAACAAACAGGATTTACTAGAAAGCACAAAATTTCAGGAAGAGAAATGCAAAGATACAATAAACAGTCCTTGTTCGTATACATTTTATTATTTTTAAGTTTTTATTGTGAATTGAGTAATAGTTTACATGGGAGAATACCAGTTTTACACACATTATTTCATTGCAATGATTACAGTCTCCCCCCCCACGCATCATCATTCAGCAGTATTTGCTTCCATTCCCTCTGATTTTGTTTTTGTTTGGGAAGGGGGGTGGTTGTACACAAAAACACTCAGGAATATAAAATCATTTAAATAATCTAAGGGCACATTCTGCAAGCCTGCCTCCTGGTCACCAACAGCCATCTTTTTCATGAGTCTAGAATCCTCAACTGCTCTACATCTTCATGTCATCATTTCTGCCTCCGTATCTAGTGTCACTGCTTTGCTGGATGTTGTTGTTGTTGTTGTCAGGTGTCATCGAGTCAGAACCGACTCATAGCGACCCCATGCACAGCAGAACGAAACAATATGTCCAATCCTGGGCCAACCTCACCACCTCTGCCACACTTGAGTCCATCAATGATGCCACCTGGCCAATGCATCTCGTTAGGGGTCTTCCTCTTTTTCTCTGATCCTCCACCTTACCCAGCATGACATCCTTCTCCAGCAACTGTTCCCTCCGGACAATATGTCCAAAGTATGAGAGACGAAGCTTAGCCATCTTGGCCTCCAAGGAGCACTCAGGCTGCACTTCCAAAACAGATCTATTGGTTCTTTTGGCAGTCCATGGCACTTTCAGTATTCTCCTCCAACACCACAACTCAAAGGCATCAATTCTTCTAAGATATGCCTTATTCACTGCCCAGCTTTCGCATACATATGAGGTTATTGAAAATACCATGGCTTGGGTCAGGCGCACCTTAGTCCTCAAGCTGACATCTCTGTTCTTCAATACTTTAAAAAGTTCCTGTGCAGCAGATTTGCCCAGTGCAATACGTCGTCTGATCTCTTTCTTGACTGCTGCTTCCGCGAGTGTTGATAGTTGATCCAAGAAGAATGCAGTCCTTGACAACTTCAATTTTTTCTCCATTGATAAGCATGTTTTTTATTGGTCCAGTGGTGAGAAGTCCTCTTCACTCTCAGCGATCAAGGTTGTATCATCTGCATATCACAGGTTATTAATGAGTCTTCCTCCAAACTTGTTGCCACGTTTTTCTTCATAGAACCCAGCTTCTCGTATTATTTGCTAATGCTGGATAAGGTTCCACATTCTGCTTGTGCTCTTCTCTCTTGATGGCCCTAGGGTGCTTTGTTCCTGGACTGTAAGATTAACTGCTTGCCCCACTTTTTGTTACAAAACATCTGCCTTTACAGTTGTGACAGTTGCAGTTAGTAATGATAACAATTACTCACTATTGAATCATAACGATCTTCTCCCCATCTTCTTTCACCAGACTCGCTTGTTGTTGTTGTTAGGTGCCATCGAGTCAGTACCGACTCATAGCTACCCTATGCACAACAGAACATAACACTGCCCGATCCTAGCTAACTTCACAATTGTTGCCATGCTTTTGATGCCATTGATGCTGCTACTTTCCAGTCCATCTCACTGGGGTCTTCCTCTTTTTCTCTGACCCTCCGCCTTACCAAACATAATCTCCTTCTCCAGCAACAGGGCCCTCCTGACAATATGTCTTAAGTGTGAGAAATGAAGTTTGACCATCCTGGCCTCCAAGGAGCACTCTGGCTGCACTTCTTCCAACACAGATCTGTTGGTTCTTTTGGCAGACCATGGTACTTCCAATATTCTCTTCCAACACCGTAACTCAAATATATCAATTCTTCTAAGATTTTCCTTATTCACTGAACAGCTTTTGCATGCAGATGAGGTTATTGAAAATGCCACGGCTTGGGTCAGTCATACACCTTAGTCTTCAAGCTGACATCTTTGCTCTTCAACACTTTAAAAAGGTCTAGTGCAGCAGATTTGCCTAAGGCAATATGTCCTTTGATTTCTTGACTGCTGCTTCCATGAATGTTGATAGTTTGTCCAAGAAAAATGAAGTCCTTGACAACTTCAATCTTTTCCTCATTGATAAGAATATTATTGTTTATTTGTCCAGGGGTTAGGATTTTGGTTTTCTTTATATTCAGATGCAATCCACACAGAAGGTTGTGATTTTGTTCTTCATTGGTAAGTATTTTAAGTCCTCTTCACTTTCAGCAAGCAGAGTTGTATCATCTGCATATCACAGGTTGTTAGTGAGTCTTCCTCCAATCCTGATAGAAAAGATGAAAAATATTCAATGGCAATTCTACCTCCCCTGCACTCTCTGAAACTAAGCTGCACCTTGAAAACTTGTAAGCCAGTCACTTAGTGCCTTTATAGCACCCCAGCTCCTTTTTATGTAGCCAGTCTAAGTTGCCCTTCCCTATCTATCCTGTATACAGAGGAGATAGGATTGTTCCCTGATGTGAAGACTCCTTCCCTGTCAGTATTTTGAGCTACTACATCCATAAGTACAGGTCAAACTCATCAAATTGTAATGATTTATACTTGCTTCCTTTATCAATTTTTTTTTTTTTTTTATCTTCCTCTATTTGAGATCTGATCAAGGTCAAATGGGTACTATCTACAAGTTTGGGCATCTTGTGCATCTCCCCTCACTTCATATCAGCTAGACACTTCACTCTCAGCTCTAGCCCTCCGCAACTATGTCTTTGTCCATGGGCTCAGGTGTCCCCAGGTCTCACCATATTTTGGACCAATCAGCCCTTCTTTTCCTCGCTTTCATCTCTAGGTTGACGGCAGTCTATGGAACATGATCAAACTCAGTCCATATCTTCATTGTTGCCTTTCCTTCTCTTCCACTTCACAGTAGACCAATGAGGTTGCCTGCAAGCTTAAATACAGGCTTCTCTGTTCTCTTTGAGTTTCCATCTTGGATAGGGGGTTGTCCTGAAGGGACTTGGTTGCTTCTCTTGATGGCTCCCTGGCAAACAACTTGCATGTTCTTGTAGTAGCCAATCACACTACTATTTTTTTTTTTTTTCCTTCTTGTCTTTCTTTCAAGATGTATCTTCTGTTTCTCTAGCCACTCTGGGCTGGTCTGCTTGTTCTTTCAAGTGGGAATGTCCCACCTCAGAAAGTTCTGTATGGGTCTCAGGATTCCACCTAAGATCTTATATACTACAAAGGCTCCTCAAGAAACCTGTTTCACTGGGCAGGTTCTATATCCCCTTTTAGGTATTCCAATGGGTTATAGGCTGAAGACAGGCTTACAGGCTTTCTGTAATCATGTTTCCTGATATTCTTTTCTATTCCACTCAAGTGTCTATTTTACAAGAGTAGGCAAAACAGTCAAGCATCTCATCATTATTTCCCCTCTTTTACCCATTCAGACTATGGCTTGATCCCTATATCACATAGTCCTATTTTTCCAAGGTTGGCCATATAAAACTACTTACCTCTGACCCATTTCTCCCATGAATACCTGCCTAAGTGTTCCCCTATCTGCCTTGTTCTTCCATCTCCCTCCCCTTCTTGTGTATTGTCTTCCCCAACACCCGAACTATGATGTGTCTATCCCTACCATGTACTCTACCATCTTCTCACTTCCACCCCTGGTAACTAGCAAAGATTTTTTTTTTTTTTTTTCTTTTAGTATGGGTAACTCTTCTTAAGCTTTTATAACAATGATCTTATGCAATATTTGTCCTTTTATGACTGGAAAATTTCACTCAGCATAATGTCCTCAAGGTTCATCCATGTTATGCAGTGGTAGTCAGTTCCGACTCATAGCGACCCTGTAGAGGGTTTTTGAGGCTGTAAATCTTTATGGGAGCAGAACTCCTCATATTTCTCCCACCAAACAGCTGGTAGTTTTGAACTGCTGACCTTGTGCTTCACAAACCGATTCATAACCACTACACTAGGTCATAGAGTCAATAAAATGATAAATATGATAATATATGAAGTAACTTAGCTCAGTATCTAAAATATAGAAATAGCCTAACAACCAACACTTATTATTAAGATAATACAATTGATAGCAATTCTTAAAATTCCAGCAATAGCAATTCTTAGAATTCCAGCAGGATCTTGTGGAACTGGGATATGGAAGAACAGAACATCAGAAAGGCTGACTATATGAGTTCAGGTGATTACAAATAAAGTGGACAAGTCTCTTGAAGTAAACTGATACACTGAAGTAATAATATAATTAAAATATGTCAAATTTATTGAGGAACTCTTGATTACTTATTGAAAAGTATGCTACAGTATTGCTTTTAACCAATAATTTTTCTTAGTTTACTATATAATACTTTATAATTGCAACAACTCATAAAGAGGCATCTTATTTATATGTGTCAATAGTAATACTATTACTAAAATTATTGTATCATTTCTGTTCTCACTTTTACTAGATAAAATTTATTGTTGTTTCTGTTAAGTACCCTTGAGTCAGTTCCAGTCATAGCAACCCTATATAGGGTTTCCACTATGCAGCTGGTGAGTTTGAACTGCTGACCTTGTGATTTAAATGAGCTTGCAGTATAATGCTTATCGTACAGTGCCACATCAGGACTCTGGAGCAAATTTAACCAATCTGAAATGGGACTGAGGGCATGTTGTGACTTTTTCTGACAACTAGATCATCCCTAGTATATGCGGAGAGATTTCATCTCTGATTTATGACAATTTCAATAACATGAAAAGCTTATGCCTTATACCTATGAACCAATAAGGTCAGTCTTTATGTACAGTCAAGGAAGCAGATGAACAAAGGAGATAGACCAGAGCATGAAAACTCAGGGAGAACATGGAAAGAAAAAAATTGTTATGAAGTGAAGGTTCTAATACATGGAAAAAGAAAAATGAGATGATACAAAAATGTCTTACTATAAAGGTTGCCTTAGCAACAATTTCAGGAGGAAGGATTAAAAAAAACACATGCACAAAAAAAAACAAAAAAAACAAAAACTGTTGAGCCTATTAAAAGGAATTTGTGGAACTTTTCAAATGCCAGGGACCAATCAATATTTTAAAGAGTAACAACTGAATGAATTTGTCTCCTAGTTTGGAATTTAGTGTTGAAGTCTTTCAAAATCATTTCTTCCATTCATAACCAAATTGGTGATCTAATCAAAAGGGTTCTCTGAGAGAATATATATTGCTAAGCATTAACCCAAAATATTATTTGTTCTATCACCAACCATATCCTTAATTCATATAAATAATTAGAATACTCATATTTTTTGAGAGCTTGATAAGTAATTTTGTAAAAGAATGGTGTGTGTCGGTGTGTGATTTAATTGTTATAGCAACTCCTAAGGTGCATGATATTTTATCCTAATTTTACAGAGTTCAGAATGCTTACCTGACTTGTCCAGAATCAGATCATTAGTACAACCAAGATTATATCCAGTGCAGATACTGCTCAAGATACATGATTTTAACAAGCAAAGTATGTCACATAAACATTCGGAATACCTTATTACACATAAGTAAGTATCTTCTACTACTATTGTTTCTTTATTACAACCACAATTAATACCTTCTAGGAAAGTATTTCTACCTGGAAAAAATTATATAGTACACCATATAATCCACCACTCGTCTGTCAGTTTGTCATACTGTGGTGGCTCGTGAGTTGCTGTGATTCTGAAAGCTATGACACTGGTATTTTAAATAGCAGCAGGGTCACCCATGGTGGACAGGTTTCAGATGAGCTTCCAGACAAAGACAGACTAGGAAGAAAGAGTGATGAACTACTTCTGAATATTTAGTCACTTAAAAACTTATGAATAGCAGAGAAACACTGTCAGATACAGTGCTGGAAAATGAGCCCCTCAAGTTGAAAGGCACTCAAAAAGTGACTGGGGAAGAGCTGCCTCCTCAAAGTAGAGTTGATTGTGATGAAGTGAATGGAGTAAAGCCCGTGGGAGAAAAGGCTTCATTGGCTGATGGGGCACAACTCAAAATGAAGAGAAACATCTGTAAACATCCAATTAAAATTGGAACATAGAATGCATGAGGTATGAATCTGGGAAAATTGGAAGTTGTCAAAATGAAATGGAATGCATAAACGTCAGTATTTTAGGCATTACTGAGCTGACATGGACTGGTATTGGCCATTTATAATTGGAAAACATGGTTTACTATGCCAGAAGTGACAAATGGAAGGGGAACGGCTTTGCATTCATCATCAAAAAAGAACATATCCAGATCAGTCATGAGGTACAACACTGTCTGTAATAGGATAATATACATGTACCTACAGGGAAGCCAAGTTAATACCACTATTATTCAAACTTAGGCAACAACCACTAAAGCCAATGAGGATGAAATAGAATTCTACCAACTTCTTCATTCTGAAATTGATCAAATATGCAATCAAGATGTATTGACCATTACTGGTGATTGGAATGCAAAGGTTGGGAGCAAAGAGGAAGGATCAGTAGTTGAAAAACATGCCCTTGGTGATAGAAATGATGCTAGAGAATGTATGATAGAATTCTGCAAAACCAATGATTTGTTCATTTAAAATACCTTCTTTAGACAGCATAAGAGACGACTATACACATGGACCTCACCAGATGAAATACATAGAAATCAAATTAACTACAGTTGCAGAAAGAGACCATGGAAAAGCTCCATATCATCAGTCAAAACAAGGCCAGGAGCAGATTGTGGAACAGACCATCAATTACTCATATGCAAATTCAAACTCATGCTAAAAAAAAAACGAAAACAAGTAGATGAGAGCCAAAATAAGACCTTGAATATACCCCACCTGAATTTAGGAATCACATGAAGAGCAGATATGATACACTAAAGACTGAAGACCAGAAGAGTTGTGGAATGACATCAATAACATCATACATGAAGAAAGCAAAAAGTCGTTAAGAATACAAGAAAGAAGGAAAAGGTCAAAATGGATGTCAGAAGAGACACTGAAACTTGCTTTCCAGCATAGAGATGCTAAAGCAAATGGAAGAAATGAGGATGTAAAAGAGCTGAACAGAAAATTTCAAAGATCAGCTCGAGAAGATAAAGCCAAATATTACAACAAAACATGCAAAGATCTGGAATCAGAAAACCAAAAAGGAAGAACACATTTCTCAAGCTAGGGGAACTGAAGAAAAAATTCAAGCATCAACTTTCGTTATTGAAAGATTCTCTGAGCAAATTATTGAATGATTCAGAAAGCATCAAGAGAAGATGGAAGTAATACAGAGTCACTGTACCAAAAGGAAATTATTAATGTTCAACTGTTACAAGTGGTAGCATATGATAAGGAGCCAGTGATACTGAAGGAGGCAGTCCAAGGTGCATTAAAGGAATTGGCAAAGAACAAGGCACTAGGAATAGATGGAATAAAAATTGAAATCTTTCAAGAAAGTGAGGCAGCACAGGAGACACTCACTCATCTCTGCCAAGAAATTTGGAAGACAACTATCTGGCCAACTGATTGGAAGAGAGCCTTATTTGTGTCCCTTGCAAAGAGAGGTGATCCAACAAAATGCGGAAATCATCAGACAATCTCTTTAATATCCCATGAGAGTAAAGCTTTTACTAAAATTAATTCAGAAATGGCTGCACGCATACATTGACAGAAAACTTCCAGAGGTTCAAGCTGGATTCAGAAGAGGCCATGGAACCAGGGATATCATTGCTGATGTCCGATGGATCTTGGCCGAAATCAGAGAATATCAGAAAGGTGTCTACCTGTGATTTATTGAATATTCAAAGGCTTTCGATTGTGTGGATCATGACAAGCTATGAACAACATTGCAAAGTATGAGTATTCCAGAGTACTTAATTGTGCTCATGAGGAATCTGTACGTGGACCAATAGGCAGTTGTTCAAACAGAAAATGAGAACACTGAATGGTTTACAATTAAGAAAGGTGTGCAACAAGCTTGTATTCTTTCACCATACTTATTCAACCTGTATGTAAAATCTTCACCACTGGACCAATAAATACATTCTTATCAAAGGAGAAAGGATTGTAGTTGTTAAGGACTTCATTCTTCTTGATAGCATCAGCTATCAATACTCATGGAAGCAGCAGTCAAGAAATCAAACAAAATATTGCATTGGACAAATCCGGTGCACAAGACCTTTTTAAAGTGTTGAAGAGCAAAGATGTCAGCTTGAGGGCTAAAGTGTGCCTGACCCAAACCATGGTGTTTTCAATAACCTCATATTCATGCCATAGCTGGACAGTGAATAAGGAAGACCGTAGAAGAATTGATGCTTTTGAGTTATGGTGTTAGAAGAAAATATTGACAGTGCCATGGTCTGCCAAAAGAAGCAATAAATCCATTTTGAAAGAAGTGCAGCCAGAGTGCTCCTTGGAGGCCAATGTGGCCAAGCTTCATCTCTCATATTTTGGACATATTGTCAGCAGGGGCCAGTAGCTAGAGAAAGATATCACGTTTGATAAGGTGGAGGGTCAGGAAAAAAGAGGAAGACCACCAACGAGATGGATTGGCCAAGTGGCAGCATCAATGGACTCAAGCATGGCAGCAGTAGTGAGGTTGGCCCAGGATCGGGCAGTGTTTTGTTCTGCTGTGCATAAGGTTGCTATGACTCGGTACTGATTTGATGGCACCAAACAACAACAACATGCCACATAATATCTAGACCATTTTTAAAGACAAAGAAATGAGCAAAAAGAATTTTATGACTTGCTTTAAGCTACCAAAATAAAAGAAATTATGTGATCCTCCTCCAAAAACATTTGTTACCTGGGTACATGGACTATTGTTAAATTGTTTAACTCATGCCTTTCCAAATCGATTTACTTCCTCTTATTTAATCTTACTCTTTAAATACTTCCTGCACTGAATGACTAAAACTTCAGCTTGAACTAATAATTGAAATATGTAGGAGGTGTTAGAGATTTACGATGATACCATAGTTTGTTGTTGTTGTTGTTAAGTGCTCTCAAGTCAGTTCTGACTCTTAGTGACCCTGTATAGGATTTCTGAGGAGTAGCAGGTAGGTTTGAACTGCTAACTTGTGACTTGCAGTCCAGTGAGGATCCTACAGCACTACCATAGCTATTTCCATTAAAATTGATTGGGGTAGAGATAAGTAGATGGCTCAGAAGAGAATTTTGGCCTTATACCACAGACACCTGGATCTGGTAACACCTAATTACCCTACCTAGGTGATGATGATGATGATGATGATGATGATGATGATGATGATGATGATGATGATGACATAATAACAACAAAATAAAAACAATCACTAGCATTACTGACTACTTACTATCTACAAAAACCTAAATATATAATTAGCTGTGAGATATTAGTCTTCTAAATTCTGCCTGTGTGATGCCTTTCTCTCTCCAGCCTAGTGAGATAAAGCCTCAATAAATTTAACAAATCTATGCTTTTATTTTCATGAATGAGTTCAATGAGAAGTAAGAAGGATATATTAAAACACTGTTTCATGCTTATCACAGTTTTATGGAGCATTTTTTATATTATTATTGTTTACTTAAACAGATGTAACTTTTTGAAATATTTAAGATGATTTAACAGTTCAGATATTACTCTATTTCTTTTCAGATACTTTAGAACCTAATTTATAATAAATCTTAGTCATTCTTGAAAAATTTCCTTGCTGACAAGGTGCTTAGTAAAATAACAGCATCATATTTAGTGATAAAGGCAGGGGAATGCCTGAGTGTGTGAAAGCGAGATATTATTTCATTTAGGAATTGAAAATACAACTTATACTATCATTTGTGTTTTTAAAGTTATCTATTATGTTCTAAGGAGCTCTGGTAGCATAGTGGTTACAAATCGGGCTGTAAACCTCAAGGTCAGCAGTTCAAAACTACCAGCTGTTCCGCGGGAGAAAGATGAGACTTTCTGCTCCCGAAAAGATTTACAGCCTCGGAAACCCTGTACAGGGTCACTATGAGTCGGAACCGATTCCAGAGCACATAACAACAACAACAACATTGTGTTCTACCTGCAAGCATAAATGTATAACTTGCTTTAAGTGTTTTCCAATTTAAAAATGAAATTTTAATAATAATTTTACCTGAACTCATATTCAAGACACCTTTCAGAAATAAGTGTGGAAAGTTTCATGAGAGTCTTGTCACCAGGTTCTTTCCTAAATTTGTCTTGCATAAGATTGTGTTTTTATAAAAACTTCATAGTCCCTATATAAGAAGAGCTATCGTGTGTGTGTGTGTGTGTGTGTGTGTGTGTGATTCAATCTAAACAGGTAATCTGAAAATGGAATTAAAACTAGCAAAATGCAGTAATTGAGTTACCAACTCAAAGACAGTAACTGGTACTTTGCATTTTTTATTGGTCTAGAAAGTTTTCTTTCTAGACTGCTTAGATTGATAGTAAATTGTCTTATCTATGATTTAACTTAAAATGTACTTGTATCATTGTTTAAGAAAATCTTTAAGAACAGCAAAAAAAAAAAAAAAAGACTGAATGTGTTTGAAAAAGGATTAAGTTTTTCTATATTCCTATGTCAAATAATCCAACCATATGAGCAGGACTCCTTCAATGCCATGCCTCCAAATAATTTTCTGAAATAAAATTCTAAATAATATTTATATTTTCTGTAGAAATTAGCTAAGTATTTTGTTGACTGTTTAAAAATTACTATCAGATTCCAAAATAAATGTGTCCCTGTAATCATTGTTTTTCCTGTGGATCATCATATTATAAGCAAAAAAAAGTCGATATTAAGAAGTTCATCATGTATATGGCTGTTGCTGTTGTTAAGTGTCCTTGAATTGATTCCAATTATAGTCACCTGTATAGGGTTTCCAAGGAACATCTTGAACTTCCAACCTCATGATTCACAGTCCAGTGATGATCCTACAGTGCCACACCATGAGTCCATGTACATGGCTAAGTGTGAGTAAATTTGAAGAATTAATTTGGTTTGAGGATACACTGTGCAAAGCTGAAAGAACAACATTTCCCAGTAACTGTTATAGTTGAAGGTGAAGACTTTCTGTCCAAAATACCCCAAAAGCACACATTTGTTCATAAGTTCGAGGGAAGTCTGTCTTCCTGACAGAGGAATGCTTGCCTCATTATTGCTTCCAACATTTCAGTGCAGATACGAAGCTGGAGGAGGATTAGCCTCTGTCCAACAGTAAAGAAGCATGAGGACATAACAGTCAAATGCTAGAAAGACAGAGAACATCAAGTTCCCAATGCCATTTTGAGACCATACCAGGTGGATATGACTTCCTCTGTACTTCCTGCTGCATGAGAAATGCCAACCCCTTCCTAGTCTAAAACTAAGTTTCAGGATTCTTTTACTCATAGCTGAATGTGTTCATACCTAACTACTCAAAGTTCATGAGGTTAAATACATGGTCAGTTTCGTTTTCTTATTTACATAAAAGGAACAAAATAACTTAATGAGAACTATTTGATATTATAAAAAATTGTATACTTTATCTGAAAAGCTGCAGTTCTTGGTTTTATGATTTTGTATACTTTTTATTTGAGTGTTATTCTCTGCCCAACATTATTACTTGCTGAAAATGAAGAGGACTTGGAGAATTTACTGTTCAAGTAGTTCCAATACATCTGCTGGATAAGTTGTATATATACAACGCTAGCAATAAGAAGTTAAAAAAGAAAAGTAAAAAGCAAGAAAGCCAGGCTGGCATAAAGAAAAAAGGGAAGACAGGAGATAAAAGAACTTGATCACTACTTCACAGAATACAGAAAAATTAACTCCAATGAAAATTATATTCTCATGTGAAAGGTAAAATGTTGAAAATGCTACAAGATAACATAAGAGATATTTATGACTTTGGGACAGCAAATATATGTTCACAAGATTCAGAAAACTCTAACCATAAAAGTGAAAATAAAAAGTAATATTGAGCTACATAAAATATATGAACTTCTGTTTACTCTAATTGTTGTTAAGGGCCTGTCGAGACAGTTCAACCCATAACAACCCTGTATAGGGGTTTCAAGGCGTAGCTGGTTAGCTTGAACCACCCACTTTGTGGTTCAAATCTACTCTGAAGTCCAGTGCATTAACTCACAGTGCCACACCAGGACTCCTGTTCACTCTTAGCCGAGTAAAAAGCAAGTTACTCAGCAAGATTGTATTCTAAAATGTAAATACTTTTCATACAATGTTTATCTAACAAAATATCTTTATTAATAATATTAATAGAATCTACATATCAGTAATAAATGGCAACCTAATGAAATTAGACAATTTGATGAAAAAGTGTACACTCACTTAAGAAGTTACCCAGATATCCAGTATGCTTGATAATTGTTCTTACACTGCTCTGGGGATGTCTTTAACTCCTCAGAATTTACAGCTGTCCTGCTTGCAGGTCAAGTCTATTTCTGTGGTCAGTGAAAGTAATAAAAAGTTCAGGTGATTGCAATTTGCATTTCAAACAGTTTGTTTCTGTAAACATTGCAGCTTTGGAAATCTTATGAGGTAGTTTTTTACTGCCATATAAGGTCACTGGAGTCCTGGTATGGCACTGTAGGATAAGTCCTGGACCACAAGGTCAGTGCTTCAAACCCACTAGCTGATACTCAGAAACCCTGTACAGGGTTGTTATGAATCAGAACAGATTCAACGGCACTTAACAACTATATATCTATATCTATATATATTTAATTTTACTTGGTCTGTGCACTGCATTTTTAATTTTATTTGGTCTGTGCACTGCATCCACCAATTGTCTGTCACTTTATTGTACTGTGGTGACTGGTGTGTTGCTGTGATGCTGTAAATTATGCGACTAGTATTTTAAATACCTGCAGAGCACTTCTAGCCTAAGACAGAATATCAAGAAGAGGCAGACCACTTCTGAAATGTTAGTCACTGAAAATCTAATGAAGAGCGGTGGAACATTATATGATATAATCACAGAACATGAGTCCCTCAGACTGGAAGGCTTTCAAAGTATTACTGAGGAAAAGCTGACTCCTCAAAGTAAAGTTGACCTTAATGACAGGAATCAAAAGTTGCTTTCTGGACCTTCATTGGTGGATGACGTACAACTTAAAATGAAAAGAGACAGTTGCAAATATCCATTGGTAATTGGAATATGGAATATACAATGTATGAATCCAGGAAAATCAGAAGTTGTCAAAACAAAATGGAGTACATAAAGATTCATATCCTAGATATTAGTGAGCTGAAATGGACTGGTATTAGCCATTTTGAAGCACATAGTCATATGGTTTACTGTGCCAGGAATGACAAATGGAAGAAAAGTGGTGTCACATTCATCTTTGCAATGAGTATTTCAAAATCTATATTAAAGAACTGGCATTCTGGTGTGGTGGTAAAGTATAAGCACTGGACTGCAAGGTCAGTTTGAACTAAAAGGCTGGTGGTTAAATGCACCGGACACTGCAATAAACACTATAGAGGGTTTCTATGAGTTGGCACAGACTCAATGGCACTTAGCAACAGCAACAGCAACAACACTGAAAGGCAATGCTGTCTGTGATAGGATAATGCTAGCGTAGTGGTTACAAATCAGGCTGTGAACCTTTAAGGTCAGCAGTTCAAAACTACCAGCTGTTCCGTGGGAGAAAGATGAAGCTTTCTGCTTCTGTAAAGATTTACAGCCTCAGAAATCCTGGACAGGGTCACTATGAATCGGTTCTGACTCCACGGCACATAACCACCACCACCACAAGGAAGACCAGTTCATACACCATCATTCAGAGTCACACATCAACCGTTAAGGCCAATGATGAAGACATTGAAGACCTCCACCAGATTGAAGTTCTCCACCAGATCAGTCTGAAACTGAGCAAACATGCGATCAAGATGCATTTGATAATTACTGGTGATTGAAATGCAAAAGTTAGAAACAAAGAGGAAGGATCAGTGGTTGGAAAATACAGCCTTGGTAACAGAAATGATGCTGGATATCTCATGATAGACTTCTGCAATACAGTAACATATTCATTGCAAATATCTTTTTGCAACATATATATATTTTAATGTTACTTGGTTTGTGCACTGTATCCATAGTGTAAAAGGCACTAATCATGTAGACCTTTCCTGATGGAATATACAGGAATCAAGTAGACTACATCTGTGGAAAGGGGTGATGTTTTTGTTGTTGTTAAGTGCCATCGATTCGATACCCACTCATAGCGATCCTATGCACAACAGAATGAAACACTGTCAGGTTTTGGGCTAACCTCACAATTTTTGCCACACTTAAGCCCATTGATGCTATCACTTTGCCAATGCATCTCTCTGGGGGTCTTCCTCTTTTTCTCTGACCCTCCATATTACCAAACATGATATCCTTCTCCAGCAACTAGTCCCTCCTGACAATATGTCCAAAGTATGAAAGATGAAGTTTGCCCATCCTGGCCTCCAAGTAGAACTCTGGCTGTACTTCTAACACAGATCTGTTTGTTCTTCTGGCAGTCCACGGTACTTTCAATATTTCCTCCAACACCATAACTCAAAAGCATCAACTCTTCTACAGTCTTCCTTATTCACTGTCCAGCTTTAGCATAGCATACATATGAGGTTATTGAAAATACCATGGCTTGGGTCAGGTGCACCTCAGTATTCAAGCCGATATCCTTGCTTGTCAACACTTTAAAAATGTCTTGTGCAGCAGATTTGCCTAATGCAATCTGTTGTTTGATTTCTTGACTGCTGCTTCCATGAGTGTTGATAGTTGATCCAAGAAGAATGAAGTCCTTTACGACATCAAGGCTATTCTCTTTGATCTTCATTAATAAATATTTTTAGACCTCTTCACTTTCAGCAAGCAAGGTTGTATCACCTGCATATTGCAGCTTGTTAATGAGTTTTCTTCCAATCCTGATGCCATGTTTTTCTTCATATAACCCTGCTTCTCAGATTATGTGCTCAGCATACAGGTTGAATAAATTTGGTGAAAGAATATAACCCTGTCACACACCTTTCTGAATTTTAAATGATTCAGTGTTCCCATGTTCTGTTAAAACAACTGCCTCTTAGTCCATATACAGATTCCTCATGAGCACAATTAAGTGTTCTGGAATATTTAGCAATGTTGTCTATAGCTTGTCATGATCCACACATTCGAAAGCCTTTGTATAATCAATAAATGTGTTATCAGGTAAATTCCTTACCAGATCGCTCCAATGGTACTCTTTCTTCCAGATGATGGTCTGGTCCCATATTTTGGTCACTTGTTTGAGCCACTTTGTCCCTTTCTTAATTTTTAGTTTTTTGAGATTTGAAGGTTTATTTTGTTCCTCAGATATTATAGTGTTATTGTGTTAATATTCATAATATGTTGTTTGCTGATGTTTTGTTTTGTCTTGATTTTACATATCTGAACAATGGGACATGTGTCATTGTATGGCAGCACTGAGGCACTCATCACCTGTCTCTGGATAACTTTGGTTGGTGTGAGTGGGCATCTCTGTTTACTGGTCATTTATAGCAACTGAGGACAGGATGGGTGGGTGTTGAATGCTGTTTTTCATTGTTTTAGTGGTGCTGGACTAGGTTGTGACACTTGCTCAGTGAATAGGGTGTTAGGTGTGGTGGATATGTCTGGTTAGGATCACTCCCAACTATTTGACTGTTGATCACCACTGTGGGTGTTAGTCAAGTCCTGGGTGAATAAATCCATTTATCTGCTTCCTGCTCAAATCAGAGCACTACTTGGCAGCCATTCAAAATAAGTACACTAAGCACTGGTCTGCTAATCACACGGTCTGTGGTTCAAATCCACCATTCCCTTCTTGGAAATCCTACACAGGATTGCTGTAAGTTGGAACTGACTTGATGGCACTTATTCAGAACACTTCCTTATATTATGTTTTCATTTAGTCTCTTTTTATCAGTATTTGAATTGCTTTTTTTCAATCCTTTCCTTTGAAACTCTGGGTTCCAAGATTGTTTTCTTTTTCTGTTTAAGTTGCTTGCTTGACTCTTTGTTATAGAGTGTTTGGAAGCACATTGTATATGTCTGGTTCACCATCTTAGGTCTACCTCCAAAATGATTTTTAAGTGGTTAGGCCATATTATCAAACAGTATCTTATCTATATTTTACTCAATTGAAACTTACTTGTTTATAAAAAAGACAGAGAATTTCTGATATTTAACAGGAATTTGTTTAACCAGCAATTAATTTATACCATAGCTCACATTTTCTAAAACATATTGGTATACTGGGTTTACTATATCAATCCACATTGAAATTACATAGACAAAGAGACAATGATTATCTTATTAACAACTGAATTTTCATAATTAATTTTAGGTCCTAGCAGTTGATAAATACTCCTTAATTTAAATAAATATATTAAAATTTTTTTTAAACATTATTACAAATTATTTATAAAACCATTAGGTCTGTAAAGAGACTCTAGAGTCCTCAGTATATCACAGCTTAAAGTTGTAATAATTTTATAAATGTTTATTCTTATCTTTTTGTCAGCATGCAAACATTGATGGGTAGAAACACTGATTTATTTTAATTTTTATTCTTTATGCATTGCTTTAGAAGACACTTAGTTAAATAACATCAAAAGATCTGCAAGTTAAGCAATTTGTAAAGCTTATCATTTTTATTCTATAGTTTCCTCAGGCTTAAAATGAAGAACAATGACTTCTTCACTTTTCCAATAAAGAAGCAAATATGTGTTAATATTTATTATTAAATAATAAAATATGAAAATATATTTGAAAATCTTATATAAGCAAATGATGTATTATAATAGAGATACAGTGTCTGATTCATACCAATCTTAAAAATATATATATGTACGGCTTCTAAGGCATTCTGGTGAGGCTCTGTGGGCTAATATGCTGGACTGCAAAGTCGTTTGAACCATGAGGTCATCAGTTCAAGCTCACTAGTCACTCCTTGGAAACCCTATACAGGGTCGCTATGAGTCAGAACCAACTTAACGGCACTTAACAACAACAACAATGGCTTCTACCTCTGTATGTAGCAAAATAATATGAGAAGATTAAAGTCATCTGTTTTCTTAATTGTCCCTGGGTTGTGCAAATGCTTAAGCATTCTCTTACTAAGTAGTGGTTCAAATACATCCAGCAATATGTTGGAAGAAAAGAGTGGTCTATATTTCTAGTCTGCAGTACACTAACTATGTTGTTAAGTGCTGTTGAGTCGATTTCAACTCATAGCAGCCCTGTATAGAGTTTCTGAGTAGCATCTGGTTAGTTTGAACTACGAACATCGCAGTTCACAGTCCAGGCCTGATCCTACAGTGACCAGGTGGTGGCGGTGGTGGTTATGTGTTGTAGAGTTGGTTCCAACTCAGTGACCTTGCATAGAGTTACTGAGGCTGTAAATCTTTATGGGAGCAGAAAGGCTCATCTTTCTCCCACAGAACGGCTGGCATTTTAAAGCTGCTTACCTTGAGGTTAGCAACTCAACTTGCAGCAACTACGCTACAGTGACTATAGTTTTAAAAAATAATAATTATGCTGTTATCTATAAATAAGATATGTTATTTTTCAAGATTTTGAACTCTTTGAAATTTTATTTATGAAAAAACAGCAATATATTAAATTTTATATATGTTGAATATCTAAAACTGTAATCTGTTTTTAGAAGATACATGTAATAACATAATTTGTAGCTGTTATAGATTTATATAATCATAATTTATGTAACTGTAAAATAGATTTGTTATTTTAATTTGTATTCATGATGGAAATATCAGATGTATGAAAATGGAATAAACTTCATATTGATTCTGTTTTTTCTAATGTAGACTGCTGATAATTGTTAACTAGCTTTTAGACACATGGGAAACAAGACAAAGATACATCCTCTTGTAGTTGTAAGATCAACATAGTGCTTTTATTACTATAAGGTTTGATGCAGATTGCGACTGTATTTCATTGAAGTTTATGTTTTTATCTAGTGTTCTCATTCTCTTAGCACCAGGAATGTGCCACTGGTAATCAGTTAATGGGACCACAAAAATTAGATGTTCTAAAAATAAGAAGGAAGCTCAGGCTGTGTGGTTCCTTCATTGCTCCCATGAAAATTAAAGGATGTGATTGTGTCTAGGCTCCTTTGAATGTTTGGGCAAAGGAACAATGGAATATTCAGTAAAACTTAGAACTCCAACACAGTTGGTCTTAGATACTAGTGTATGTGGTGGTGGTGATGGTTATGTGCCATGGAGTCGTTTCCAACTCATAGTGACCCTGTACAGGGTTTCTCAGGCTGTAAATCTTCATGGGAACAGAAAACCTCATCTTTCTCCTGTGGAGCAGCTGGTAATTTCGAACTAGTGACCTGGAAGTTTGCAGCCCAATTTGTAACCACTACACTACTAGGGTATGTAGTAGGCATTAATTATATAGCTTCTGAACAAAGCAAAGATATGAACTGTTCACTTAACTTTTACCATATAGTGAACAAAACGAAAAAATCTTAATATCCATTAGCATCTATGTTGTAAAGTGCTGTTGAGTTGGTTCTGACTCATTGCCACAATGTATGGGTTTCCCAGGAGTGGCTGGTAAGTTTGAAAGGTCACCTATTATTTTATGGTTAGCAGTGCTTACCCTATAGTCTGATGCTTACCCAATAGCACCACACCAGGAATTCTAACATCTTTATATTTATTTTTTGTTAAGACAAAAAATAAAAACAAAAAAATATGAAAGAAATTTATGAGATAATGATATTTTGACTTAAAATCATGGGAGTACTTTTTTTTTTTAGTATCTTGAACCACAATTTTAAAACCCATAGATCTTAGAACAGTAATAGAGCTGATAAAATAAAACGATGATTTCTTTAAAGATAATAATATCAACAGTTGAATAGAGTAAGTCAAACAAAAAGTGTTGAAAGGAGAAATGTAACCGGTGTGTTTAGATAAAAGTCTATTGGGATAACCGTGACTAGATTCAACATGCAAGTGCCATCCCGACAAATGTTTGCAACATTTTCTTAAGAGCCAGTTATACTGTTTCTTTATGTGTGTGCAGGGACTGGAGATCAGCCAGATCAGTTGTATGCACAAAGCCTCTTTGGATCAGTCTTTCAAACAGGAGTTGAAGAAAATGTTACAGCAAGGTTGAAGCTTTATTCCACTCTGGTAAGAGAAACTTTCTTTTTTGGTTGCTATAGTGAGAGCTTGATGCAAAATCTTTTAAAGCCATAATGTGGTCAGGGAAAGGGAGAAGCTACTCTATGTTACAAGCCATATGATGTTTTCTTTTCATTTTCTTTTTTGTAATATTTTTTGCCTGAACCCTATTGTGAGATAAAACTGAATCACTAAGTCATATTGCACATGTTAAATTTGTACTGGAGACATGGGAGTCTTAAACTACACTCCTATGGAATGAAATGTAGTGCTATTTTATATTTTACTCTGTATATCTTCTGCTCAGGACAAAGGGAAAAAATTGGTATTCTGAGAGTGAATCCATGTGTTTAAAATTTCCCCTGACCAATGGTAGTATTATTGCCTGGCAACTAACCACCATAGGGCTTCAGGAACCCACACACGTTTGACCTTTGGGTTTAGTTAAGAAATAGCTCTATAACCTTTTTTCATTTTACAAATTGCAAAACATGAGAGAAAATAATTCCAGATGAGTTTGTGTGCATATGGCTTTAATTAGATTTATCTGTAAACAAAAAAATAGTAGTGTGCATATATATAAAGTACAATATTTTGTTTTTTGCATAACTCTTTAGTTGTAATGTGCTTCAATGTTTGCACGATAATCTCAAGCTGTTATAAACTGCCTGAGTCTGTTTCTTCATAAAATCATATAAATATATATACACATGTATATATACAAATGCATATGGATATAAATGCTGCATGTCCAATATCTCAGAATTAACTTTGTAAGTTAGCATTTTATAGTTTTTCTTCTTTCAATGAATTACATTTATGATTTAGTTTGTATATTCATGACATTTTAAATAAGCCTTGTGAGGGATTTATCCCAGACTTGTTTTCCTATATTCAAAGATTGGTCAGCTTTATTCCGATAAATATGCTGCTAATGGTGGTGGTGGTGGTTGTGGTAGTGTGCCGTGCAATTGTTTCTGACTCAGCGACACTGCATTGGGTTTTTGAGGCTGTAAATCTTTATGGGTGTAAAAGACTCATCTTTGCCTATGGAATAGCAATATTTGGAATCCTGGTGTGGTGCTGTGGGTTAAAGCACTGTACCAAAAAGTCAGTTTGAACCATAAGATCAGCAGTTCAAACTCACCAGCCATTTCTTGAAATTCTAAACAGTCACTATGAGTGGCAATCAACTTGACAGCACTTCACAACAATATCAACAATTGATATTTGCATTTATTAAATCATTTCAAGAAGAATTTGTGGAATATCTACCTTGCTAAATGCTTCAATGACAAGAAATAAGTAGCTTATAAAAGCGATTATTATAATATCTTTACAGATTTAATAAGGATTCCATGAGCTTGCTTGAAAAATCCTATTAAGGTTTGGAATAAGGAAAAATAGTCCAAATTACTATCTCTTTCTCTCTTTCTTGATGTATGTGTGAGTATATATATATATATTGTTGTTGTTAAGTGCCATAGAGTCGGTTCCGACCCAGAGCGACCCTGTACAGGGTTTCCGAGGCTGTAAATCTTTACAGGAGTAGAAAGCCTCAACTTTCTCCCGCGGAACAGCTGGTAGTTTCAAACCTCTGACCTTAAGGTTCGCAGCCCGATTCGTAACCACTACGCTACCAGAGCACTTAACAATAGCAACAACAAATCTCTAATCCCCTCAGTTTGTATCATTCCAATTATTGTTATGCATCTCATAAGGAAGGAGGGAGTCTTCTAGGGCAAGGAACACATTGAAAGGTATATATTTTCTTTTTATTATTATATGTGTTTTTAAGCATTGCTGTAATAGAGATACACACACATATCACAATTTAGAAGACAGGGAAGAGAACCAAGAGTAGCACTTCGGTCTTCTGAGGAGTGTCACAGAGTAGATCTCCTCACTTTCAGGTCTTTATTTTGCTATTCATGCTGAGATCATGCTTTTCCTGTGGTTTCACATCTAAGTTCTAGCTGCGTGTTATGGCTCAGAGTAAAGTCCTTATATCATGAAGTCTTCCTAGCAGGACACATGCCCACTCCAGGTAAAATCATCTTCCCTACCTTAGTTTCCTCATATCACTTTACTTTTGTGAAGAAAAGACATATTTCTAAGCATCTTGAAAATGTGTTACCTTATCTTCATCAAAACAATGAAGTAGTTAGTTTGCCACCCGTTCTTTCCTTCCAGAAACATTGTTTAAAAGTATGCCTTCTAAGATGTTAAAAATGTTCACTACTGTTCAAACTTCCTTTGCCTCCTTCTTTTCTTATTGATACTTTTCATTCAAATGAGAAAATAGAATTCATCTGATGGTTTTCTCACATTATTTTACCTCCTTATATAAGCAAACAAAACCAAAAACCTTACTCAATATGAGGGTAAGTCAAAAAGCTTTGCTATGAAGACAGAAATTTTTATTAAACAAAAATACCAAAATGTGAAGCTATTGCTTCTCAAAATATCCTTTATTGAGGAGTTTATGCTTCTGCTGGTGGTATTTCCATCTCTCTAAACCTTTCCCAAAGAATTTTACACCCTTCTGTTTACATTATGTCAAAATGATCATTTTGACACTCTTGAGGGACTGAAATTGTGTTATTTTTAAATGTTCTTTCAGCTTTGGGTACAAAAAAGAAGATTCAAGGATGTAGAGTAAATGGGATATGGTTTCTCTGTGAAATTCTCAGATGCAGCCCTTGCTACACTGGAAAAAGCAGGTGCTTTGCTGTGATGGAAAACAAGTGCTCAGAGAAACTTTCCTGGCTTTCTCTCACCAAAGTGCTTTTCAGTTTTCTTCAAATTTCTTCATAATAAGCTTCCATGATTATTCTATGTTCTTTGATAAAATCTATAAATATTACACCTTTGGTATCCCCCCCCCAAAAAAAAAAACAAAAAACAAAAAACACAATCACCATAACCTTCTGGGTTGATCTCTCTACCTTGAATTTAACTGACCCAGTAGATACCCTCAGAAGTCATTATTTGATTGAACCTTGTCCTCTGAATTGCATTGGTCAATCCAAGACTAGTCCTAGCTTATAATGTCTGAGAAAAAGTCATCATAAACTTCTGAGCTCACATCTCTGCCTTGATTATAACTGACCTATATCCATAGAATTCTCTCTGATATTAATTACGCCATTGTCATGACTCAACATAGCCAATTGACATTCTTGTCAAATATACTGGATAGTTCATTGTTCTGTTGTTTTCCTACCTGCATTTAATTGGAAATAGTTGTCCCTTTACTTCCCTAACACTACATGTTTCTAATTTTGCTAGTTTTGTTTTATTTTCTTACTGCTTTATTAGTTTTTGTTTTTTTTTTTCTGCCCATCCTTCTCTACCAGGTTTCTGTATTAAGATTTCCCCAAGATTCAGTCATGGGCCATATACGCAATTCTTTTATTTTCTCCTTTCTCTACCTCCTCCATCCTCCCAGCCCCCGATTCCCTTTTGCTGTTGCTTCTTTCTCTGTTTCTTTCCTTGGTCTTTATCACTTTAATGCTTAAAAATAGCAATAATATGGTAAAGAATTGTAACACTGGGTATATCCTTTAATGGAAAATGAAAATGTATGACAGGCATATTAGATATTGTGTTAGAAAATCAAAACATACTCTCTGCTTATCATTATTTTATTAGATTGAAAACAATTATGTTTTGTGTTTCAATTTTACTGCTAGATATCCCTGTCTTGCTTGAAAGATTCACTATTTCTTTAGATATGTCAATTAATGGAAAAGGAGAATAGGGAAAGGCTACAAAAATGGAAGAAGAAAGAGGATGCTGCTGTTTATGACTTTTAACAAAATAAAATCACCATCAATTCATGACAAAAAGTGTAAATGTTGACTTGGTTTAATTGATTTTGATGTTTGTGAGATCTGAGTAGATTCCTAAGTTGTTATTGTTGGGGTGCCATAGAGTCACTTCCAACTCACAGTAACCCTATGTATGGCAGATGAAAACACTAACCA
>NW_006408735.1:2074178-2085636 GCF_000296735.1 Chrysochloris asiatica
ATTGCTTGCTCTTTAACATTTTAAAGAGTTCTTTTGTAACAGGTTTGCCCAATGCAGTAAGTCATTTGATTTCTTGAGGGCTGTTTCCATAGGTGTTGGGTATAGGTCCAAGTACAATGAAATCTTTGGAAACTTCAATTTTTGCTCCATTTATCATGATGTTGTTTATTGATCCAGTTGTAAGGATTTTTCTTTTTTTTATATTGAGGTGTAATCCACACTGAAGACTGTATTTTTTATCTTCATCAATAATCTTCATCAACTTCTTTTCTATTTCAGCAATCAAGGTTATATCATCTGCATATCACAGGTTATTAATGAGTTTTCCTCTAATCCCTATGTCAGCTGTGTGTTCTTCTTCATGAAGGTTCCTAAGAGTTTTTAATCAAATTCAGAAGAAATGCCTGAGAAAGGTAGAGAAGTAAGAGACTTTTGTTACTAGAGACAAGTAGAATAGGCAATTATGTAGGCCATTCTCATGAAAAATGAATTTCACAACAGTCCCCTCAAAAGCAAGTATCACTTTCTATTGAGAAAAATTGATAATTAGCAAGTGGACGACTCCAGATAGTATTTGAATGTTTGTCCAGAATAAAAATTTCCAAGAAATAAATACTGGAGACAATGCAGATATATGGAAAATTATTGAGGAGTAAAATGATTTGCAACTGATAAAAATGAATGCAACCTGTTCCAAAATATGCAGTGAGAATTTCCACATGGAATCAAGACATGACAGTTAGTCTTTCACTATGAGGGATGAAGAGTGAAAATAGACTAAATCTGCCTTTTGGAGAAAACGAAAGAATTACAACATGTGTATATACATGTGTGTGTGTGTGTGTGTTTGTGTGTGCATGTGTATGTAGCATATTCCTGTTTATTATATTGGAGTTTCTAGTCACCGTATATAGGTTTTTATTTTGCTTTATATTACAATTTTTCTAGTTATACCACAACTTGTGGTGTTGTTGTTGTTAAAGGCTGTTCAGTTGATTCTGACTCATAACAACACTGTATAAGGTTTTTTGAGACTGTAAATCCTTGTGGAACAGAAATCTTCATCTTTCTCCTAATGAGTGCCTGCCAGTAATCCAATGCTTATCCTATGAACGACCACACTCCCCTACTAGTGTCAACTGATTCAAAATGTTATAGTTTTAATACAAATACATTTCTTATTGATAATTAAAATGTTTGTATATTCATTTTGGGAATATGGTGGTTCCATATCATTAGCACTGGACTGTGAAACACAAGGTCCATGGTTCGAGCCCACCAGCCATTTGTCATGAGAAAGCTCTCATGAAGATTTAAAGCCTCAGAAGCATTTACAGGGTCGCTATGAGTCAGAACTGCCTTCTTGATGGCATTTAACAGCAATAACAACATACTCATCTCAAGGTGATTAGCATCATAGTGCACATTTAAGCAGCCAATTTGTTATTAGATGGAATGCATAGTTTGATAAGTCAAAAAGTTTGTGATTATGATATTGTACACATTGATTCTGAAGTCTAACTGGGATTTATTTTTCCACTAAAAATTTAATATTTATTCTGATTTGGAATTTAATTATCTTTGTACCTTCCTAATTATGAATTTTCAGGTTTTTACTTTGCTTTCTTCTGTGAGTCCTCTTTCAATTATTTTGATTAATTATACATTTTCTACATATTAGCTCTTGTATACTAAAAGTATTAGGATATCTTAGTACTAACAGTCCCTACTACTAAAAGATGGAGGAAATAAGTCATTTTTGTGAATAGTAACTTTACTTCTGTTTTATCAATATCTCTGCTACTGATGTCCAGGTGTCTTGCTGCAGGGTAATGTTCTGGAAAGCAAGGTCAGTTTCAGTAGCAAGGTCAGTGGTTGAAACCCATCAGCAGCACTGCAGAAGCCCTATACAGGGTCTTTATAAGTTGGAACAGATTCAAGGGCACTTAATAACAACAACAACAACAATAACAATGTTGAGGTGTGGCACAGTAGGCTAAGCACTGGACTGCTAACTGCAAGGTTGGTGGTTCAAACCCAAGTCACCCCTTGAAAACCCTGCACAGGGTTGCTATGAGTCAGAACCTGAGTTGGTTAATACTTAATAATAGCAACAATGAATACACACAAAACAAATTTCACAGTAGACTATATAGTGCAGACTATTCAGGATTTACTTTTCTTTTGCTTAAAATCTGTACATTTTATATACATACATTCTGCTTAAGGGAGGATATTATATATTTACCTCAATAATGCTAAGTTTAGGATGAAATTATTTAAATAAATAACTTTGAAAAATATTTTCAAAGCTGTTTTTGAACAGAAACACATAAAGCTTTTATATTTTAAAAAACACTACTTTCCTTGAGGGAATTTTATAACAGAGAACAGAAAAATGTGAACTATAAGTTAAGGAGAACCTGAAATAGAACAAGAATTGATGGTGTCAAGTCCTTTATCAGAGATGGTACAGTGTCACCCTAAAGTCTATAGAAGTAAGATGAAATGGCTCCAATAATGTCTTGGAATACCAGTTCTCAGATTGCATTCATTTTGGAGTACCCGCAAGGTGAATTCAACTTTAAGAAAGAACCAAGAGATTTTTACGTTTTTTTCTCCCCAATGTACCTAAATGATACTAGAATAAAATAATTTTGAATTTATTCACTATTTGATTTACTGTGGGAAAAGACTAGATATAATTGATTCATAAAAATAAAAATGTAGATTCATAAAATTTTAAGGTAAATATTCAAATTAAGGAGTCCTGCTGTGGCTCTGTAAGATGAGCACTGAACAGCAAGGTTGATTTGAACAACAAGATGGTGTCTCAAGCCCACCAGGCAATTCTTGGAAACCCTATACAGATGCACTATAAGTAGGAAACAACTCAACAGCTCTTAACTGCAACAACAACAATTTGAATTAAAAACAGAAAACACAGCCATTCATTTATTTTTAAATGAAATTTTAGTGGAATCCAAATATAACCTTCAAGAATCATGGCTATAGTTTAAAATCCCCTAAAGTACTGGCTTGTAAGACACACAAAGTGTTTTTATGATGGATTAGACCAAGAAAAGATATAGCAAAAAACACCACCACCACCAACAACAAAAACATCTGGAGGCCAAGTCACTGACTGCTCACTAACTGGTGATCTAGCTGATGTATTTGTTTAGGGAAGTTAAGTACATAAAAACAGAAAGGAGAGCCATGTCAAACTCTTACTTTTTTAGGGAGTCTTGGATGGTGAGAGGGACAGACTTAAGTTTTAATATGATTTTATACTGTTTGAATCCTATTATCCTGCTTTTGTGAATTTAGTAATGTTATTTAATTTAATCTCTTTGCACCTCAGTGTATTCAGTTGACAGATAAGAATCATTGTTGTGTTGTAAATTATGACAATGATAGGATGAAAGACTTAGAATTCAAAAGATTTTTGATAACTGTTCAGAAACAATGGGATCTTGAATGAAATTAAGTTACAAAGGCAGAAAAAGGTTATTTGTAGATATTTTAAAGTTAGTAACGGGTGAACTATGACTTTTTCAAGTTGATAGATCATTTTTAAATTCGGTTGAATTCTAAGCACATCAAATCATTTCTTCTGCTGAATAGAACTTGAAAAGCTACACAATTGTATAACAGAAAGTTGGAAATAATCATATTAGAATACCTCTAGATTATTTCTTGTATTCATTTTGATTTTCTTTTTCCTTTTTAAATTCCCAAAATGTAACATCTGTTATCCTCCTTCTTTCTTAATCCTTCTGGACTTTGTATTTGGGAAAATGCTGCCCTTTTGATCTCAAATGGTAGAATGTTCTAAGGAGTACATTCTTTCCTAAGGCTATTTATTGTTCATTTTTCTAGACCTCTCTATGGTTTACCAGAAAATAGAGCCATTGGAGTGAGTTCAGGTTCAGGCAGGTCTAAAAAATGACTAAGGACCATAGTCTCTATCAGACAAGTAAGCCTGGTCACTTCTATGATTTTGTATTTTGTTCCATACTTTCTGCCAGGATCTTCTAATGTAGTACCTTTCAGAGCAGTTAGTAGTAGCAGCTGAGCACCATCTTGTTCTTCTGGTCTTAGAACTGTGGAGATAAAGTGCACAGGGTTCATTATTCCATTGAACTAAATGTTTCCTTGCATTTCAATTTTTTTTACTCCTGATTACTTCAGATGGGAAGAAATTAATAGATGCACCTTTTTAGCTTTTATGATAACAGTCACCACTCACCAAAGTAGAATGAAGAACATTATCTTTGTGGACTACATTATGTCCTTTGACTTTGATAGTATCTGAGGCTATGATCCTGAGCTCTCAGGCCCAGAAATTCACTCCTTCAAGTAATTTGGTTGCACCCTATATTCTCTACTCTATTCATAGATATATTTGCAACAGAGATAAATACACACATAGAAACATCTTCTACCAAACCAACTGATTGAAAGACATACATATTTGTACCCACTCCAATGAGAAGTGACCCAATGGAATGCAGAAATCATCAGATAATATCATTAATATTGCATACAAGTAAATTTTTTCTAAAGATAATTTTAAAATAGTTGCACCAGCACATTGACAGGCACCTGCCAGAGGTTCAGGCTGGATTCAGGCAGGGACGTGGATGATGGGTATCATTGCAGACATCCGATGAATCTTAGCCAGAAAGCAGACAATACCGGTAATATATTTACCTGTGCTTTATTGACTATCAAAAGCTTTTGATTGTGTGAATCACGACAAGATATAGACATTGCAGAGAACAAGTATTCTAGAACACTTAATTATGCTCATAAGGAACACATACATAGACAAAGAAGCAATTGTTGGAACAGAACACGGGGGCATTGAATGGTTTAAAATCAAGAAAGGTGTACACCAGGGTTGTATTCATTCACCATATTTATTTGAAATTGTATGCTAAGCGAATAATAATAATAAAAAAAAAACTGGATTATATAAAGAATGTGGCATCAAGACTGGAAGAAGATGCATTAATAACCTGCAATATGCAGTTGATGCAACCATAGTTACTGAAAATAAAGAGGACTTAAACTACTTACTGATGAAGATCAAATACCACAGCCTTTAGTATGGATTGCACATCAATGTAAACAGAACAAAATTCCTCAGCATTAGACCAATGAATAGCATCAAGATATGTGAAGAAAAGATTAAACTTATCAAAGATTTAATTTTGCTTGGAGCAACCATCAACACCAATAGAAGCAGCAGTCAAGAAATCAAATGGCATATTTCATTAGGCAAATCTGCTGCACAAAACGTCTTTACAGTGTTTAAGAGCAAATATGACTAAGGTGTGCCTGACTCAAAACATGGTATGTTAAATAGTCTCATATGCCTATGAAAATTGAAAAATGAATAAGGAAAACCATAGTAGAATCGATGCATTTGAGTTATGGTGCTGAAGGAGAATATTTAAAAGTACCATTCACTGCCAGACATACAAACTAATCTGTGTCAGAAAAAGTACACCAAGAATGCACCTTAAAAGCCTGGATGGCCAAACTTCATCTCTCATTCTCCTGATATCTTATCAGGAGGGACCAGTCCCTGGAGAAGGGCATCATGTTTGATAAAGTGGAGGGTCCATGAAAAAGAGGAAGATGCTCCCAACAAGATGAATTGCCACAGTGTTTCAGCCTTGGGTTATAGTGTAGTAATGACTGTGATATTGGAGCAAGACTGGGCAGTGTTTCATTTTGTTGTGCAAAAGGCAATGTTTTATTTGTTGCAGTGCTGTGAGTCTGTACTGACTTGACAGCTCCTAACTGCAACCACAATGGACAAAACATTGAATGATGCATAAAGTGTCAAAAGAAGATGAAAGAAATAAATAAAGTTATTGTACTAAAAGGAAATAGTTGACTCTTAACTATTTCAGGAGGTAGCATGTGATCAAGAGCCCAAAAAATATATATACTGAAGGCATTGGCAAAGAACAAAGCTTTAGCAACTGATAGAAAACAAATTGAAATATTTCAACAGACTGATGAAGCACTGGAGACACTTACTTGTCTATGCCAAGAAAAGTGTAAGACAGCTACCTGGCAAACTGATTGGAAGAGATTCGTGTTTGTGCTCATTCCAAAAAGAGTTGACCAAATGGAATGCAGAAATCATTGGGAAATATCATTAATATCAAATAAATTTTTTTTTTACTAAAGATTATTCAAAAATGTCTGCAACAGTACATTGTCAGAGAACAGCCACAGGTTCAAGTCAGACTCAGACAAGGACATGTTATGAAAGGTGTCATTGCTGACATCCGATGAGTCTTGACTAAAAGAAGAAAACTTCAGAAAGATGTTTACATATGCTTTATTGACTATGCAAAAGCTTTTGACTGTGTGGATCACTACAAACTATGGACAATATTTCAAAGACTGTTTATTCCAGAACACTTAAATGTGCTCATGAGGAAGCTGTACCTACACCAAGAGGCAGTAGTTCAAACAGAAAAAGGGACACTGAATGATTGAAAATCATGAAAGTTTTGTGCCAGGGTTGCATCCTTTAACCATACTTATTCAATATGTATGCTGAGATAATATTCAGAGAAACTGGATTATATGAAGAAGACTCATTAACAACCTGTGATATGCAGATGATACAACATTTATAACTGAAAGTGAAAAGGATTTAGAATACTTATTGGTAAAGATCAAAGACCACAGCCTTCAATATGATTTTCACCTCAATGTAAAAAAATAAAAATAAAAAATCCTCATTACTGGGCCAATGTTTCTGAACACACTGTTATTGATTTTATACCCCAGAAAGGGGAAGACTATGAAGAACAAGGATCTCTGGTGGCATAAGAGTGAAGCACTTGATTGCGAAGAAGTGTTCAAACCCACCAGTCATTCCACAGTGGCAATCTGCTCCTGTAAACGTTGTTGTTGTTAAGTGCCATTGAGTCAATTTTGATGACCCTGTATAGAGCTTCTGAGGTGAGTTTGAACAGCTGACTTTGCAGTTCAAACCGATTTTGCAGTCCAGTGCATTAACCCACAGCACCACATCAACATTACAGTCTAGGAAACATGTGGAACTGATCTACTGTATCATATTTGTTGTTGTTAGGTGCCATCTAGTCGGTACCAACTCATAGAGACCTTATGCACAGCAGAACTAAACACTGCCCGATCCTGGGCCAACCTCACTATTGTTGCCACACTTGAGTCTATAGAGGCTGCCACCTGGCCAATCAATCTTGTTGGGGGTCTTCCTCTTTTTCCCTGACCCTCCACCTTACCAAACATGATATCCTTCTCCAGAGACTGGTCCCTCCTAACAATATGTCTGAAGTATGAGAGACAAACTTTGGCCATCCTGGCCTCCAAGGAGTACTCTGGCTGCACTTCTTCAAAGTCAGCCTAAGCTCTATACAAGTATATAGGTACCTGTTGTTTAACATCCATTTAGGCGGTTTGCAACTACATTTATGTCAGTGGTAGCATACTTTTTGTTTTGTTTTTAAGGAAATACAGTTCTTTTGTTTAGTATTTTTCGCTAATTATTTTAAAGAACCTAAGCCAAGACTTTTGAAATACTGGACCGTGGGTGCAGCACACATAGGTAAGACATGGGTCTGGGTTAGTGCTTTCTGGGTTTGTGGTCCCTCCTGGTGCATAGGTGGGCAGTGTAACCATGAGCTAGAAGACTTGCTCCTGATGCTCAGACTAGCAGAACAGTTGGTGGAGCTTGGCATAGTCCAGTCCCTCCCTGTTCCTTTATTCTAGTGCTACCATCACACTCTCACCTACCTCTCTCAGAGTTCTTCTGCCCTCTATTAACTGCTTCAGCAGCATCAGTGGTAACAACAATTGTGGAAAAGATGAATGGAAGTAGATTCCTATAAAGTTTTAATATGGTGTTTGCACTATGACCAAATCACATAGCATCCAATTTCACAGACTGTATTATGGCTTCCATGCAACCCATACCTGTATACATTCATTGCCTCATCTCTAACATGGAGATAGCAGCATATTTTTTCATAGGATTGACTAAACTTTATAAGAAAAAAAGGTCTTTATGTATATATAATACGTTCATTTCCTATATCTTTAAACTGATATATAGTAATTTGAGATAGAGATTTTATAACTAATTAGGTTTTACATATTCTATGTGAATGAAATGGTTCACCTTTTCTGACATTTATGAAACATATGACAATCTTGTATTTCACTTTCCCTCTTATAAATGGAATGCAATTTTCTATTATTGAACAACTAAGAATATGAAAATATGGTTACAGAGAAATGAAAACTCATTTCCTAAATGTGTGGGAGCATATGGAAATGTACATATGTGTGCAAACAGATAGTGAAAACAGTAAATACTTCTATATTTCAATGAAAAAAGAATGCTCCAGCCATTAAAGTACAGGCACTGTGTTGTTCTTGTTGTTAAGTGCCACTGAGTCAATTCTGACTCGTAGCGACCCTATACAGAGTTTCCAAGGAGCAGCTGGTGGGTTTGAATCACCAACCTCGTAGTTCCCAGTCCAGTGTTTATCCTATGAACAACACATTATATTGTTCATTATTAATTTTGGAAAATAAGGAGAATTAAAACAAGAAAAATATAAATCTGAATATGTTTAAAATATGCAACTGTATTTATGTACTATTAAAATGACATTACAATTCAAGCTCACCAGCCACTCCTTGGAAGCCCTATACAGGGTTGTTATGAGTCAGAACCAACTCGATGGCACTTAATAACAACAACAACAACCCCTCCAAAAGTCAAAGTTGAGACCATATGTATGAAGTATATGTCCATTTATGATCCATGCCCTTGTATGTGGAAACATAGAATGGAAGCATCAGAGTTGCATATTAAAAAGACAAGGCACGCCCCTACCGCCCTAAGGAAGTACACCCCTCTCCTTTCTTAGAACCATATTCCATTTGTTGTAGAGCTGATTCTGACTCCTGGCAGCCCTGTGGTGCAAAGTAGAACCACATTCCCTAAGAAGCTGACTGCCAGCCTTTCTAATGAGACGCCTCTTGATGTGTTTGAATCAAAAAACTTTCACTTAGCATTCTGGTGCTTAACTGTTTGTGCTACCCAGAGATCTTAGGCCATGTAGCCCAAAGCAATTGACATAGTATAACAAACTCATGATGGCTATTATTTCACCAATATCTCAATAAAGTAATTTTATTAATTTCATGAAATCATATTTAAACCCTACAGAATCAGTAAGGCATGTTGAAGTTTCATTTGTAATCAGAAGGAATCTATAATTATTCAAATGTAAATTTAATACTCACCCCTGACCCTATCCAGAGTCACTATGAGTCAGAACTTTCTTAATGACACTTAACAACAACAAAACTGACCATGGAGAAACCCAAGGCATTAGTGAATGTATATTCTTGTGATACCTCAATCTTCTCACTGAGAAAGTGACCCATGATGTACTTTTCTTTGGTGGTTGGTCCAAGACACTTCAGTTCTAAATACAGAAAGCATTAGCGAATAGACTTGACCATCTAAAGTATGTCACTGTCTAAAGTCAAGTGACCAAATACAGGTGTTATATCTATAACAGTTTTGAAAATATCAAGACATAACATTTCTCATTGTTCTTTATGATGAAAGACTACATGAGCAAAGCTTACTGGGTTTGAATTCTAGTTTTACCACTGAATGGTTGTGTGGCTTTGAATAAGTTATTTTATCTCTCTGGACCTTATACTTGCCTATAAAATGGATATAATCACAATACTTATTTTATTGTGTTGTTATAAGTTTAACACTGCCATGCTTCCTGGATTTAAATTCTAGGTTTACCATGAATGGTTATATGGCTTTGAGTAAGTTATTTTATCTTTCTGTGCCTTATGTTTGCCTATAAAATGGATACAATCATAACACTTATTTTATTGTATTGTTATAAGTTTAACACTGCCATGCTTCCTGGGTTTGAATTCTAGTTTTACCATGAATGGTTGTGTGACTTGGAATAAGTTATTTTAGCTCTCTGTGCCTTATACTTATCTGTAAAATGGGTGTAATCATAATACTTATTTTATTGTGTTATTATAAGAAGTAAATGATTTAGCAAATATTAAGTCCTTAGAACTGACATAAGAAATCCAATTCTATAAATCTTTGTAATAGTGCTGATACTGTACTTGCCTAGCTATTGTACTCAGAATCAATGGATTTCTAGAACACTCAACCATTGCTGAGTTCTGACTATCAGATTGGTTTTATTACTCAACCAAAGTGTAACATGCTTGGAAGTCTATTGTTAAAAACAAAAACTAGAAATATTTCCTTTGCCTTAAACTTTCTTTATGTGTCAAAATAAAAATAATGAATTTTGCTGCAAATTTAAAGCCAAACAAACAAAAACAGAAAGCAAAAAGAAAACACAGAATGTGACATAAGATAGGATTAATTATCTGGAGAAAGCAGAGTGCGCATTCAGTGACTGCAGGAGGAATAACTAGGCAAACACTATGTTGTTGTTAAGTGCTGTCAACTCAGTTCCAACTCAGAGAGACCCTGTATGGGGTTTCTGAAGTCTAGCTGGTGAGTTTGAACTATTGACCTTGTGGTTCATGGTCCAACATTGATTCTACAGCACCACACTAATAGTTCAGAAATATTGTTAAATACTGTCAAGTCAGTTCCGAC
Organism: Chrysochloris asiatica; assembly: GCF_000296735.1. Taxonomy (NCBI): domain Eukaryota; kingdom Metazoa; phylum Chordata; class Mammalia; order Afrosoricida; family Chrysochloridae; genus Chrysochloris; species Chrysochloris asiatica. The sequence continues at coordinate 2,084,887 of NW_006408735.1, forward strand.
TCATAGCAGTTCTGGATAGGGCTTTTTGAGAAGCAGCTTATAGCTTTGAACTGCTGACCTTGTGATTCACAGTCCAGAATTGATGCAACAATACCTAACCAGAAATTAGTTGTTGTTAAGTGCCATCGAATTGCTTCAGACCCATGGCAACCCTGTATAAGGTTTCCAAGGAAGGACTGGTGAGTTTGAACCACCGACCTTGCAGTTTAAACAGACCTTAAAGTGCAGCACATTAGCCTTCAGCGTCACACCAGGACTCCAGAAATGTGGTGGTGGTGGTGATGTGCAGTGGAGTTGGTTTGATCTCATAGCGACCTTAAATAGGGTTTCTGAGACTGTAACTCTTTATGGGAACAGAAATCCTCATCTTTCTACCACAGAACATCTGGTAGTTTTGAAATGCTGACCTTGAGGTTAGCAGCCTGACTCGTAACCACTACGTTAACCAGAGAGAGAGGTTAATCATTATCTCTGTCAACAATGCTGTCAACTAATGCTATTTTCCCTCTACAGATCAGGAAATACGGGTTTAAAGTTCCTAAGATGAGGTACAAACGATTCTGGAATAATGTGTCTGATTTTACACCTATCCTTCTAATACTTATTATGTTCATATGTAGATATGTATCTCTCTCTATATATATTCACATTAGCCAACAGGTCACCACCATTAAGAACAATTTCTCTTAAATATGCATCTCCTATATCCTAATCTGGTAGCGTACTGGTTACGAGTCGGGCTGCCAACCG
>NW_006408735.1:2085981-2087619 GCF_000296735.1 Chrysochloris asiatica
GCATTGGATTGTTAATCCCAAATTGGGTGGTTGAAACCCATAAGCAGTTCCTTGGAAACCCTAAATAGAGGAAGTATAACTTGACAGCACTTAAAATCCACAACATATACTACTACAACAACATATACTATTACAACAACATATACTACTACAACAACGGCTGTTACTTTGTCCTTGTAAGGTGGCATGTGCATTACTGTGATGCTGAAAGTTATACCACTGGTGTTTTAAAGACCAGCAGGGTCACCCATGGTGGACAGGTTTCAGTCAAGTTTTCAGACTAAGACAAACTAGGAAGAAGGAGAGTCAGACCACTTCTAAATGGTCAGTCACTGAAGCCCTTGTGGATAGCAGCAGATCATTGTCAGATACAGAGTCAGACGATGAGCCACTCAGGTTTAAAGGCACTTGAAATACAACTGGGGAGGAACTGCTTCTTCAAAGTAGAGGTGACCTTAATGACGTGGATGGAATTACCCTTTCAGGACCATCATTTGCTGATGTGGCACAACTCAAAATGAGAAAGAACAGGTGCAAACATCTATTAATAACCAGAATATGGAATGTCTAAATATGGATTTAGGGAAATGTGGAGATGTCAAAAATGTAATGGAATGCAAAAAGATTGATATCCCAGATATTAGTGAGCAGAAATGGACTGGTACTGGTCATTTTAAGTCAGACTACCATACAATTTACTATGTGAGACTGACAAATTAAAGATGAATGGTATCACATTCATCCTCAAAAAGAATATATCAAAATCAATCTTGAAGTAGAATTCTGTCTTTGTTAGAATAATATCCATAGGGTTAATGCACTGGACTGCAGGATTGGTTTGAACTGCAAGGTCAATGGTTCAAGTTCACCAGCCACTCCTCAGAAACCCCATACAGGGTTGCTATGGGTTGGAAACAAGCCAACAGCACTTAATAACAACAACAACAAGGAAGACCAACTAATATACCACTATCATTCTAATTTATTCACCAATCATTATAGCCAGTGATGAGGAAACTGAAGAATTCTACCAACTTCTTCAGCCTCAAATTGATCATATATGCATTCAGGAAGAATTGATACTTACTGGTGTTTGGAATACAAACGATAAAAACAAAGAGGAAGAAAATCAGTGGTTGAAAACATGTCCTTGACAATAGATACAATGCTGGGGCTCACATGATATACTTTGTAAAACCAAATTCATAATTGTAAATATCCTATTTGAACAATAGTAAAGGTGATGATACATCTGGAATACACAGGAATCAAATTGACTAGAGCTGTGGGAGGAAACAATGGAGATTTTCAATATCATTAGTCAAAACAAGTTCAGAGGCAGACTCTGAAATAGATTATTAAGTGTTCATGTGCAAGTTCAGACTGAAGCTAAAGAAAGATAAAATACATCCATGATAGCCAAAATATGAACTTGAGTGTATCCCACCTGAACTTAAGAGACCATCGTAATAACAGATTTGATGCATTAGACCAGAGGTAGGGAATGTCCGGCCCTGCAAAAGCAACCACAGTCCCAGCCATCACATTAGGGATGAGTTAATTAAACATTTAACTAAATATAGCAGGCTAATCTTTGAGTTGATAATTTTGTATGGCCCACAAAGGAGCTCTGGTAGC
>NW_006408735.1:2089044-2103162 GCF_000296735.1 Chrysochloris asiatica
TAATATAGATAAATAATCAACTGCAAGGTCAGTTTGAACTGTAAAGTTGGCATTTCAAACTTACCAGCCGCTCTTCAGAAACCCTGTACAGGGTCACTGGCAGTCAGAACAGACTTGGCTGCACTTAACAACAGCTATATATTCCAGAGGTTATTGAATCCAAGGTTGACAGGGAAGACGGCAGGCTACTGATGTCTCCTAGGATTGGCAGGCAACACGTTCTCAAGTCTAAAACACCCGAGGTCAAATGACAAGCCTCATGTAGGATCCAGACCCAGAAAAAGCAAAGCATGCTTTATCCATGTGTCCAATATCTTAGAAGAAGGTCATACCCCTGAGAAAACTTTCTTTCAGTTGGTAATAGCAGATCTCATCATTAGGAATTACTGCAGTTAAGAACTGCAAAACACTGAGAATCCTGGTCCAGTCAAGTTGGCACCAAATCTTAACTGTGGCATCCGAAGAAGAATGCATCAGAATTGAAGGAAGACTAATTAACAACCTGTGAAATGCAGATGACACTCCGCTTGCTGTAAGCAAAAAGGACTTAAAATATTTACTGATGAAGAGTGAAAACTACTGCCTCCAGTATGGACTGCACCTCAATGTAAATTAAACAAAAATTCCTCACAACTGGACCAATAAATAAAATGGTAAGCAGAGAAAAGACTGAAGTAAGATCTGATTTTTAAACTTAGTAAGTAATGTAAAGCTAGGAACAATTTACATTTGTACAATCTTTGCACAGGCAAATAAAGAGTTGTGAAAAAAAATCTCAAAAAAAAAAAACAAAACAAAACAAAAAACAGCTGATTTTCCAGTTCTTATTGAAACTTTCTTGTAGCTGTGCTCAAAAGGCCATTTTATTCTGATGTTTCTGCAGATTACTTTCTGCCCGTTGTACATCTTTCTCCCTACACTGCACAGCAAAATGAATAAGTGATAGCTCTCAGCATTTGACACTGGCGGGAAAGATTAGGGGAAGTGTTGACTTTGACAAATCAGATATATTAAGCCCTTGCTGGAGGGATTCCTCTGCAGAAAAACCAGTTTGTCATCGTAACCATGATACTCTTTTTATTCCAAAAAGAAAAGCAATATTTTTCAGAATAGTATATTGAAATGGAACTTAATTGTAAGCATATCTAAATTTTAAATTACTTTGTAATATTCTAGTTGAATTAATGTGAAGTTAGATGAAATATTAGCCTGTTTCCTTTTGCAAAGATAAAATACAGATCTTATGTTCATATAAAAATGGGCATAAACTGTCTTTTAAAATATCACCTCTTTGACAAAAACCTGAAGATTTAGCCTTCATTGTATGTACCATTATGACTTTATCAGCTGCTCCTAGGAAACCCTATACAGGGTCACTATGGGTCAGAATCAAATCAATGGCACTTAAGAACAACTTTTGTGTTTTTGTGATTTTATATGTGATAGCAATGTTTAAGATATTAGAAAGTGGAAAATGATATTTTTCCTAATACTTGCCTTTGTAATGATCTTGATACTGTTTTAAATAATCTGTGCATGAGTTTTTAAAAGAAATTGTTTTCTCTTCAGTACTACTTTTGATGGTTAAGGCAACTATCCAGGGTTTGTCCCAGTTCTGAGGTTTGGAACATTAGCTATCTGCTGACAAAATATTATACCTGAGTTAACCTTGTATTTAAGACAGAGCCAGAGGAGAAGTAAGGAAAGATAGGAATGATGAAATGACTACTTGAGTAGAAGAGTGTTTGAAGCATAGAACATTTAATGTAAACTCAATCTCCATTTACATAGTTGCTGGTCCTTAATATCGATTATTTTTCATTCTGTGTCACTCTATGTATTATTATTGTTGTTGTTATTTAAAAACCCTAAATCTAAGTGTTGACTCAAGGAAAATAGTATTTTGTACCAAGCCAATGTAAATGTTTTTCTCCCACATTTTTTCTTGTCCATATACTTGAATATTTGGTGGTGACTATTTAAATGACTCTTGCTTTTTGTTCATATATTTTGTATTTCCTTGAATAAATTCCATATCTAAACATATAACCCTTTGTGAATTGCATATATTCTACCTTACATTTTTTTATTTGGTCTTGACTCTCAGGTCTTCAGGCTGCTTGGCAGATCCTGAAATGTGTTTCTATGGAATAAGGTTTTCTTCATACAAGGCTTCTCAGGGTGAGAAGAGTCCTTCTAGCACAGTGGTTAAGTATTCAGCTGCTAACCCAAAAGTCAGTTTTTCAAACCCACAAGCTTCTCCTTGGAAGAAAGATATGTAAATCTGCTTCTGTGATGATTATAATCTTGGGAACTCTATGGATGAATCGGAATCTACTCGACTACAAAGTTTGATTTTCAGTATTCAGTTTGAAATTACTGTATGTAACAATAGATTTTGATAACAAGGGAAATGAGCATCAATATCAGTCAGTATTTAAAGCATAATCATAGATTTGAAGAATATATCAAAAGACAGATTTCTGGAAATCTAAATATTGTATTCATTATGCTAGCAAAGAGTCAAGCATTATTTTAGTTATTGTTGTTTTTAAGTGCCATAAAGTCAGTTCCCACTCATTGAGACTGTGTATAGGGTTTCCAAAAAACAGCTGGTAGATTTGACCCACTGACCTTGTGGTTTTCAGTACAGTGCGTATCTTACAGCACCATACCGGGAGTCTGTCTTAATCATATATATGTTAGAATCACATTAGTAGTGAATTAAGGATCTGAGCATCAATTCTACTACAAAAATGGTTTTTGTTACTTATAAATACATAGACAATCAAAATGAAAGGGCAAGAAGACCCATGTTTAAGGCTTTTATTTGAGTATTCAAAGGGGCTATTCTGGTTCAGAGTCAAATTATGTTGTATTAGTTCCACTGTTCTCATTATGTTTATTTCTTTATCAAAGAAATTTTAAAATATATACCACTTTGAAAGGCTACTTAGAGTTTCATCAATGAATTGTGACTGGTACTCAAATTTCACCAGAAAAAAAAAATATCACATAACATTTATCCAAGGAACCCTGGTGGTGTACTGGGTTACAAGTTGGGCTGTTAACTGCAAGGTCAACAGTTCAAATCCACCAACTGCTCCACATGATAAAGATGATACTTTCTGTTCCTGTAAAGATTTACGATCTCAGAAATCTTACACATGTCACTATGAGTAGTAATCAACTTGCCAGCACACAACCACCACCATTTATCCATGAGTTTTACTTATTTTGCTTTGCTTTATTTTAAAACTTTTATTGTGAGTTGAGTGAGTGAAGATTTACTAGTCAGCTCATCAGTTTTACATTCAGCAAATCATTGCAGTAATTACAATGCCTTCCATGCACCATCAGCTAACAGTATTTACCTCTATTACGCCCCCCTTTTTTATGTATACATACCACATTGAAAATATATATTCGTTTAAATGTCCAAAAGGGACACTTTGCAAGTCTGCCTCCTGCCCGTAGGTACACTGCCTTTCTCAGTCCATGGACCTATAGCCCTCTGCTGCTCTTTCTATGCCATCACCTCTGCTGCCATCTCTGTTTTCACTGCTTTTCTGGTTATGCTCCTGTGTTCCTTTCATGCTCTTCCTCTAGGGTCCTCTGTTCTTGAAATGACAGATTAACTGCTTCCCCCTTTAAGTAACACCTCTTCTACACTTAAAATTGTGACAATTCCCATTAGAGCTAATAACAATTACTCACAATTTAATCATAAAATCCTATCCCCCTCATCACCAGACACATCTGGACAAGAAAATAACTATTCAGTGTGGTTTCTGTCTTACTCCCCTCTTGCTGACACTAAGCACATTCATGAAAGCGTGTAAGCCAGCCACTTCATGCCTTTATAGACCCCCAACTTTGATAGCTAAAGTCTAAGTTACCCGTTCCTATATATTGCTATCAAATGTGTAAGGGTATAAAATATCCTTGATTTTTGATGAACAAAGGGTCACCTTTCTTTGGAATGGGCATAAATATGGATCTCTTCCAATCAGCTGGCCAAGTAGCTAGCTGTCTTACAAATTTATTAGACTAGATGGGTGAGGGATTCCAGCGCTGAATCAGCTTGTTAAAACATTTGAATTTGTATTCTATCAATTCCTGAAACCATGTTTTTCACCAATGCCTTCTTCAGTGTAGCTTGGATTTCTTTCCGTACAATCAGTTCTTGATCATATAGTACCTCTAGAAATGGTTGAGCATTGACCAATTCTTTTTGATACAGTAACTCTATATATTTCTTCCATCTCCTTTTGATATTTCTTACATCAAATTTGTGCCCATAGGTTCCTTCAATAATGCAAACCTCAATGTTTTCAGCTTGACAAATGCTGACAGTATTCATCCACTCCAAGTCTTTGCATATTTAATTATAATACTTGACACTGTCTTCCAAAGTTGTCCTTGGAAATTTTCTCTTCAATTCTTTTGCTTTCTTGTTTCTTGCAGCTGCTTTCATCTCTCTATAATCAAGAGAAATCTTCTGGCATTCATTTTTGTCTTTTCTCTATTTTCTATCTTTTTAATGGCCTTTTACTTTCTCCATGTATGATTTTTTTTATGTCATCCCACAATACTTCTGAACTTCAATAATTAGTGTCTAATTCATCAAGTCTGTTCTTAAGATGATCTTTAAATTCAGGTGGGATATGTTCAAGACCATGTTTAGATTTTCATGGACTTGTTTTAGTTTTCTTCAGCTTCAACCTGAATTTTCATATGAGCAATTGATGGTCTGTCCCACAGTCTGCCCCAGCTTTGTTTTGGGCTGATACTATTGAACTTCTCCATCATTTCTTCCCACAGATGCAGTCCGTTTGATTCCTATGTAGTCTATCTGGTGAGGTCCAGGTGTATAATTACCTCTCATGTTGTAGAAAAAAAAAAAAAAAAGGTTATTTGTGATGAATACGTAATCGGTCTTGCAAAATTCTATCATGTGATCACCAGCATTATTTCTTTCACTGTAACCATATTTTCTAACTAATGATCCTTCCCCTTTGTTTCTAACTTTTGCATTCTAGTCACCAGAAATCATCACTACATCTTGATTGAATGTTTGATCTATTTCAGACTGAAGACTTTGGAAGAAAACAATTACATCATTATTAACTATAGTGCTAGGTGTGTTAATTTGAATAATAGCACTACTAACTTGTCTTTATTGTAGGTGTGTGGATATCATCCTGTTCCCGAAAGCAGTATACTTTAAGATAGACATTGAACTGCTCTTTTGGATGATGAATGTGCCAACATTCTCCTCAATTTGTTGTCCCTGGCATAGTAAACCTTATGATCTTCCATTCTAGGCAATACTAGTATGTTTCAGTTTGCTAGGGCCTAGGACATAGATCTTTATGCATTCTATTTCATTTTTAACACTTTCAATTTTCCTAGATTCATACTTAGTACATTCTATGGTCTGATTATTAGTGAATGTTTGCAGCTGTTTTTTCACATTTTCAGTTGTGCTGCATCAGCATATGAAGGACCTGAAAGTTCTCCATTCATTTCATTAAAGTCAATTCTACTTGAGAAGGCAGCCCTTCCCCAGCTGCTATTCATAAGATTTTCAGTACAACAAACTGACAAATAAGTGGTGATCCTGGCAAGTAAACCATATGAATATTCAATTCAAAATGGTCAATAGAAGTTCATTTCAGCTAATAATACACCTAGGATATCAATTTTTATGTGTTTTATTTAGACAATTTTTGATTTTTCTATATTCATATTTCTTACACTTCACTCTCTAAGTATTAATGGATGTTTGTAGCTGTTTTTAGTCATTTTGAGTTGTTCCTGGTCAGCAAATGAAGAACCTGAAAGCTGTGTTCCACTCACATCATTATGGTCAAATTTACTTTGAGGAGGTAGCTCTTCCCCAGTCAGATTTTGTGTACCTTACAACCTGATAGGCTCATCTTCTGGCATTATATCACAGAATGTTCCATTATTATTCATAAGGTTTCCAGTGGCTAACAATTCAGAAGTGAACCGTCTCTTCTTCCTACTCTAGAAGCTCCACCAAACACTGTCCACCATGGATAGCCCTATTGGCTTTTAAAATACTGCTGGCATAGCTTTCAGCATCACAGCAACACATAAGCCTCCAAAATCCTACAAACGGACTGATGCATAGTAGAAGAATCTACTTTGAAATCTGTTTCTGGAAGCCCCGAAATAGTTGCTATAACCTTATAAGCTGACATCCTAACCTTGAATTTTACTGGCCTTATGTATCTCCTCAGAAGCCACTGTTTTTATTAGCCTTTTTTTTTTTTTTTTTTAATAATGCACTGTAAGGAAGTTTACGACAAATGTATTACTGAGAAAACTTGTATACAGTCATCCACTAACCAGAGAGACATATTTAAAAATATTTTATTTGAAATGAACTTGTATATGTATAAACTGGAACCCCGGTAGCAATACTTTTGGTTTGCCCTTTTATCAATAGATAAATAGATAGACAGACAGATGATAGATAGATAAATAGAAAGATGTTGTTGTTGTTTTTAAGTGCCTTCGAGTTGGTTCCGACCCATAGCGACCCTGTACAGGGTTTCCGAGGGTGTAAATCCTTACTGGAGTAGAAAGCCTCATCTTTCTCCTGCGGAGTAGCTGGTAGTTTCGAACCGCTGACCTTAAGGTTCGCAGCCCAATTCGTAACCACTACGCTAGCTAGATGTAAATATCCATTGCAGTGTAATTGATTCCAACTCATAATAATTCTAGAAGACAGAACAGAACTTCATATAATTCCCTAGTTTGTAATATTTACAGGGAGTCCTGATATGACTGTAGATAAGCCCTGGACTGCCACATATTCTGCAATTTAAACGTATCAACTGCTCCTTGGAAACCCTATGCAGGCCATTATGAGTTGGAATCAACTTGATGACACTTAACAACAACAACAATCTTTACAGAAGTAGACTGCTATGTCATTGTCTTGCAGAGTAGTTTGTAGGTTCCAATTACCAACACTGAACACTTAAGCACATGCACACATACACATATCTAAAACAAAGAGGCTGACAGAAAACAAGATTTCTTTTAATATTAATGGTCTAAGTCTTTAACATGACCATTAGCTCATTCAGGAGAAATTTGTAATAGATTTGAAAATTTTAAGAAACACTATCTCCCAGTTGTGAATTTCAGAAATTGTTATCACTATATTTAAGCAAAGGAGCTCTGGTAGTGTTACAGGTTATGGGTTGGGCTGCAAACTTCAAGGCTGATGGTTCAACCCCATCAGTTTCTCTGGAGGAGAAAGATGAGGCTATCTGTTCCCATAAATATTTACAGGCTTGGAAAACCTAAGGATCTGTTCTACCATGTATGTTTGCTATGATTCAGAAGTGATTCTGTGGCAATGGCATTGAAATACAGTAGGTAAACTATTTTGTAAATTACTTGTTTTACTGATCAATAATCATGATAATTCTCAAGCTAGGCCTGGAAATTATTTTGCATAGTAATATATATCAGAATGCATCCAAGAAATCATTTCAGCAAATTATTTGACCTCAACCTTGCACCAACAAAATTTTTTTGACAGTCAAACGGTTTCTTGTCAAAGCCAGTAAACTTTCCTTAATTTCTTTCCTTCCCCATTTGTATTTGCAATCTTTTGAATATGCATTTACTCTTTATCTTAAATGAAGCATTACTGTCTTTTTGAAATTTCTTTCCCCTTACTTACTCCTTTTTTAAATCAGTTTCTGATGAGCTCAGTTCTTTGCAGTTTCTAAACATTAATTCATATATTCACCCTTTCATTTTTTTCAACAAAATGAGTAATTATTGATTGCCTGGTATGTGTTAAAAGCTCAAGCAATTCATCAAGTGCTCTGGCATAACCTAAATATATGTTTATATGTATGACTCACAAATGATATGTTCTGACCATTCACTTTATCTGTATTAATAAGCAGGGTTTGAAATGAGAAAATTAGGATCATAGAATATTTGATCCTTAGACACAGTTTTTTGAAATAACTGTTACTATATAAAAAGTCAAGAGCATTTAGGCAATATATTTATACTCTTTGAACAAATAATTACTGAATGTATTCAAGTAGTAAAGTGATTAGCTATAAAGATTTTGAGATGTGACTGGACTCCAATCCTGTCTCCACCACTTCATACATCTGTGATCTTCAACATAAGACTCAGGGTCATCAAACACCAGTTTTCTAAGCCTTAAGATAAGCATAAAAATAGAAGCTATGTCATCAGTTTTGTTTATGTTTTAATTGGAGAATAAATGATGTAGTCCTTAGAAAACTTTCATATGGTAAGCACTCCCTATTATTATCAACATCATCATTATTATTATAACAGAAAGAGTTCAATTCATCTCTTCCTCCATATCATCTCCATTGGAAATAATGCCTATACATATATCCAATTCAAGTCCTTTAAATGTACACATAACTTAAATATTTACCAGTCAAAAATGTGTTCAAGTAGTCATATTCACAGTGAGCATGTGTGTTAAATTAAACTGTGCTTCATTAAATTATTTTTATTTCTATGAAATATATGAAAGTGTTCAAAAGCAAAGATGACATTTTGAGGACTAAGGTTTGCCTGACCCAAGCTATGGTATGATCAATAATCTCATATGCATTTGACAATTGTACAATGAATAAGAAAGACCATAGAAGAATTGATGCAGTTGAGTTATGATGTTGGACTACCAGAAGAACAAACATATCTGTGTTGGAAGAAGTATAGCCAGAATGTTCCTTGAAGGCAAACATGGTAAGACTTATCTCTCACACTTGAGACATATTGTCATGAGGGACCAGTACCTGGAAAAGGACATCACTCTTGGAAAATTGTAGGGTTGAAGGAAAAGAGAAGACCCTCAGTGAGCTCTACCTGGCCACTGATTGGAAGAAACTGATATTTATGCCCATTCCAAAGTCCTGGTGTGGCACTGTGGGTTAATGTACCAGACTTAAAAGCCTGTTGAACCGAAAGGTCAGTGGTTCAAGCTCACCAGCTGCTCCTCGGAAACCCTACATAGAGTTGCTATGGGTCAGAATTGACTCAACAGCACTTAGCAACAACAACCACAAAGAGAGGTGGTCTGAGTTAATGCAAAAATAATTGAGCTACTTCATACTCACGCTTCACTGCTTCTTCTTAAATAATCTATATATTTATGCTCATGTGTATTCTGTCTGATATTCACTTCTCTCCATTTTCACACTTACCCCTCATAGGCACAATATTGTTATCATTATATGGGTAGTTATTAACTTAATGTCTAGCAACATGAATGTTGACAAATGTAGGATGAACAATTATTGGAGAAAAGACTCTTACATCTACGTCTTTCAAGAGAGCTTTTGAATTTTTGCTCTTGTTGTTAAGTGTCATCGACGTGGTTCTGACCCATAGCAAACCTGTATAGGGTTTCCAAGAAGCACAAGTAACCACAAGTTCACCACTGCAAACACACCAGCTGCTCTTGGAGACCCAAGAGTCACCATGAGTCAGAACCAACACAACAGCATACAATAGCAACAACAACCAGTCCTTTCATGCTGCTGAGATGGAGATACAAAGGAGCAATTTCTTTGAAACTGAAGGGGTATCTTGCCATAAATATTGTTATGAATGCATATATGCTGCAATACAAGTAACGCACAGTCAAATTATGTGCTAAATTTGTTCTTCAAAGAGAATGAGAATTTAACCTATGAAATGAAATATAATTTATAGCACAGAATGCGACAGCTTCAAATACCTATTATTTCTACTGATAAAACTAGGGAAATGTAAGTTTGGGAAAAGTGGTTTGATTTAATAAGTAGTTATTTCCATCTGGTTCGAAGTAAAACAGCCCTTTAACGAGTACATTTGTAGTCAGATGTTTCAACTCATCTTGAACAGTTACCAATTAGGCACACTAGTTAGAAGAAGAGAAAACTGAAAAACACAAAAAACCAGAAAAGACACACAATTAGTCTTATAAATCTTCAACATTAAGAAAATCTATTTTGGCTCACAAAAGCAACTGATGATTGTTTTAAAACAACTGCAGTTAAAGAAAACTTGTTATAGCTCTAAAAAAATAGGATGTTTCTGACAATTCATACATTGTCTAAATCCTTAAAAGGCCGCTAACATGTGCCTATATAACATTTTATAAAGGAGGCTCTTGGGCTTAACAATGTTCATATGAGAGTAGGATTAACTTGTTACATTTTGCTGATTGAGCAAAATATTGTAAAACTATATTCGTGAGAGGAATAATTAAAACACAAAAATCTATTTTTCTGTACAGTATATCGATTGGTCTGAGGATTTGTTTAACACTAATGAAAATCTGTTCTTAGACTTTTCAAGTTTATTTCTCACAACAGTCAGTTTAGTTCAAGGTCTTGATTCTTAAAATTAATTTACGCTAAAAACTAAACTCTACCATCAGGTTGAAGCTGATGCATACCTACCCTGTATAGGGTTTCCATGGCTGTTAATCTTACAAGATCAGAAACACTCATCTCTCTCTCAAACTTAGCAGTCCAGTACTTATGCTACAGGACCACTCAAAATTAATTTGTTCTTGTTAGGTGCCGTCCAGTCCGGCTCTCACTCATAGTGACCCCTATGCACAACAACACAAACATTGCCCAGTCCTGTGCCATCCTCACAATTGTTGTTGTGCTTGTGGCAATTGCTTCTGCCTCTGTGCCAATCCATATAGTTGGAGATCTTCCTCATTTTTGCTCAACCTCTTTATCAAGCATAATGTCCTTCTCCAGGGACTGATCCCTCTTGATAATATGTGCATAGCACGTGAGGTGAAGTCTCATCATTCTGGTTTCTAAGGAACGTTCTGGCTACATCTTCCAACACAGATTTTCTTGGTCTCTCGCAGTTGATTGTACTTTCAGTATTCTCCAACACCATAACTCAAATGCATCAAATAGTCTATGTTGTTGTTGTTAAGTGCTGTCACGTCAGTTATGTCTCATAGCAACCCTGCATATGGTGTCCAAATAGTGGCTGGTGACCTTGAATTAACAACCTTGTGCTTACCAGTCCAGTACTAATCCTACAGCATCACACCACTGTTCAACTTTCACATGTATATAAGGTAATTGAATATATCATGGCTTGGATCAAGCACACCTTAGGTAATTGAATATATCATGGCTTGGATCAAGCACACCTTAGTCCTCAAACTGATATCTTTGCTCTTAAACACTTTAAAGAGGTCTTGTGCAACAGAGTTACCTAATGTAAGTCACTGGATTTCTTGACTGCTGCTTCCATAAGTGTTGATTGTAGATCCAAGCAAAATTGAGGTTTTGACAGCTTCAGACTTTTCTCATTTATCATGATGTTATTTAATGGTTTAGTTGTAAGGATTTGTGTTTTCTTTCCAATAAGGTGCAATCCATACTGAAGACTGTAGGTTTTTATCAACAGTAAGTATTTTAAGTCTTATTTGCTTTCAGCAAGTGAGTTGTATCATCTGCATATTGCAGGTTGCTAATGAGTCTTCTTCCAATCCTGATGCCACGTTCTTCTTCATACAATCCTGTTTCCCATAATATTTGCTCAGCATACAGATTGGATAAGTATGCATACCAGAATACAGCCCTGGTACACACTTGTCCTGATTTTAAAACGTTTGGTATCCCCATATTCTGTTCTAGTGTCTGTGTCTTGTTCTATGTACAGGTTCCTTGAAATCATAATCAAGTGTTCTGGAATTCCATTCTTCACAATGTTATCTATAGCTTGTCATGATTCACACAATTGAAACACTTTGAATAATTCATAAGGCATGGGTAAACAACTTTCTTATAATCTCCTTTTTCAGCCACCATCCATATGATGTTAGCAATGATATCCCTAGCTCCATGTCCTCTTCTGAATCCTGGATGAGTTTCTGTCAGTTCACTTTGGATGTACTGTTGTTGTTATTTCTCAATTATCGTCAACAAAATTTTACTTACATGTGATGTTAATGATACTGTTACATTATTTCGTCATTCTGTTGAGTCAACTCTATGGAATGGGCAGAAATATGGATCTCTTCTAATTGATTAGCCTGGTAGCTGTCTTTCAAGTTACTCAGCATAGAAGAGTGAGTACTTTCTATGCTGCTTCAGTTTTTTTAAAGATTTCAATTGTTATTCCATCAATTCATTCAGCTTTATTTCTTAGTTTTCTAATATCTTCAGTGAAGCTCAATTTAGATGCCTAAAAATTTAGGACATAGCTTTATCATCCTTGAAGGCCAGGATGGCCAAACTTCGTCTTTCATACTTTGGACATATTGTCAGGAGGGACCAGTCACTGGAGAAGGATATCATGTTTGGTAAGGTGGAGGGTCAGAGGAAAAGAGAAGAACCCCACGAGATGGATTGGTAAAGTGGCAACATCAATGGTCTCAAGCGTGGCAACAATAGTGATGTTGGCCCAGGACCGGGCAGTGTTTCATTCTGTCTGTTGTGCATAGGATCACTATAAATTGGTACCAACTTGATGGCAGACAACAACAACAAATACTCTAGATCTGAATAAGATAACCTACTTGTAAGTCACAGCTCTGCCACTGTGTGGAGTTTTGCTTGTTTTGGTCTTGAGTTTCTTTATTGGAAAATATATAAATAAGAGCTTATTTTGAAGGGTTGCTGTAATAATGGAATGATATTATCTATCTAAAGATCCTAAATGCTCAGAACATATGAAGGGTTGTATAAGTGCCAATTTATTCTAATTTTATTACTCATTTTGTTATGCATTATTTAAGTGTTGAGATTATAGCATGGATGTTGTTATTGTTATTTCTAGTAACTAGTGCAAAGTAACATTTTGTAAGTTAAACTTTGTTACAGAGCAGTGAAGTGAAATGGAATGATTTTCTCTGTCTAAAATCACTTTCTTTGCTAGATGTTTCATTTATCTATTCATAACATCAGCCTAACATTCCATGTTGTTGTTATTGTTAAGTGCTATCGAGTCGGTTCCGACCCATAGCGACCCTGTATGGGGTTTCTGAGGCTTTAAATCTTTATGGGAGCAGAAAGCCTCATCTTTCTCTCATGGAGCAGCTGGTAGTTTCGAACTGCTGACCTTAAGGTTTGCAGCCCAATTCGTAACCACTACGCTACCAGAGCTCCTTTAACATTCCATACTATACTATAATAATACAACCAGCAAACACACTTGTGATCATGATAAGAAAGTATTTTAAGGAAGGAACATCTAGAAAACTTTCCTGATCTTTGAAAAATAAAATTCATTTAGCAACTGAACGTAGACAGTGGGATACAATTATGTGAACAGTTGTTTTTTAACTTAAAAGAAGAAGAAAAAAAAAAATGCATATGATTCAGAGGACAACAAAAACGATCAAGGAAATAGATGTGGACTGAAATGTAATCTTTCATTTTGGATATCAAAATAGTGAGATCTGTGTAGAAGTTTCTTCAAAGAGGTAAGTAAAAACAAAGAGAAGAGTTTAACAAGCTTGCTTTGTGAGTCTCAAATATTACAGAATTTATTCCTGATATGTCACTAGCTATCAAAAATGTCACAGTCATTATTTCCATATTAGACCTGATAACACTATTAGAAAATTTAAGAATAAAGCTATAAATGTAATATAAATCCTATTTTTAAATCTGTGTGAATTTCAAAGTGAAAATCTGCTATCGTAGATATAACAAATTTTATTGTTTCAATTAATTAGTGTCAAATTGCTAAAAAGATACTCAATTCAGAAGAATTTATATACATGTTGTTGTTTTTGTTAAATATTGTCATGTGGGTTCCAACTCATAGTCACCCTGTGTATGATTTCCAAGGCTTTAAGTCTTTGTGGGAGCAGAAATCCTTGTCTTTCTTTTGTAGAGTCCCTGTTGGACTCAAACTACTGATCTTGTGGTTTGTAGTTTAGCCACCACATGTTCATATGAATATGTTGTTATTGTTAAGTGCCAGTAAGTTGGATCTGACTCATAGTGACCCTGCATAGAGTTTCCAAAGAGGGACTGGTGAGTTTGAACCATGAACCTTATAATTCAAACCAAACCTGTGGTCCAGTGTTTATTGTACAGT
>NW_006408735.1:2103857-2105699 GCF_000296735.1 Chrysochloris asiatica
GTTCCCGTAAAGATTTACAGCCTCGGAAACCCTGTACAGGGTCGCTATGGGTCGGAACCGCCTCGACGGCACTTAACAACAAGTGCTTTTATATATATATATATACACATGTGTGTGTGTGTGTGTGTGTGTGTGCTGTTGTTCTTAAGTGCCTATGTGCCTATAAATCCGTTCCGACTCATTGTGACCCCGTATAGTTTTTCTGATTAGCAGCTGGTAAGTTTGAACCACAGACCTTGTGGTTCGAACCAACCTTGTGGTCCAGTGCTTATCCTATAGGACCATACCAGGACTAGACACACTCATATATGAATATACATGCATATTTAGCCACATACACTCACACACACAAATATATATAGATGTGTGTGTGTGCATGTATGTGTGTGTGTATATTTATAGTGACCAAAGCTCTTGTATGTTTTAACATAGTGGGTCTATTAATTTAATATGAATGCATACTTGTGTGGCATAAAAATTATAATCTATTCTGGAAAAAAATATATATATATATCTTAGATCATCAAATGACAGAAAGTATGTTTAATATATCCAGAGAAGTTGCCTAGCAACACATTAGAGTCAATTCAATTGCAGGATGCAATATACGCCCATGTTTAGATTTCTATTTATCTTCATTATAACTAAGTAATTTAAGTTGTCAACTCTCTTGTAACTATTGGGTATCTGTTAACTATGCATTTAATGCTTGACTAGATTGTGCTTCCAAAAAGGAAAGAGCAGCTATAAATTTCTGTGTTAGGTTTAAACCTTATGGCAGACATAAGGCTACATATGTCTTCATCATCTTGGAAAAGCATTGTCTTTCTACCAAGTGTGTATTAAATGGACCTTAGAGAGTAGTGAGGGGTATGATTCATTCACAAATTCATTTGGGATAAACAATTTTATGACACCGAAAAATTGCACCTGAGGGGATTGTTGAACCAAAAAAGAAAACTGATTACACTTAAAAAAAGTAATATCCAACTATAGTAACCTCCACTTTAAAGTAACATTAATTCTCCTGATCCACAACAGATACGCATTTTTAAGCAAGTAATAACTTTTCACTATCTTTTTTTTTTCTTTCCCACAAATACCAAACAATCTTTGCAAAAACTTTCTCATTCAAATATTTTAGAATAACCATTTTAAAAGTTTATTTGATCATCTTTTCATGCAACCACCCAGGTATGTCCTAAAAGCATAAATTTCAAGGTATTATATACTTAAATGTGATATGTAATACACCAAATTGTAATACTGAGTATATGACACATGAGATAATTTCTAAATTGATATTAAAATTTGCCATGTATTCTAAAATATCATGTTGAATAGAAGAGAAGAAATTTTTTTTCTCTTTTTTAAAAGAAATAGACTTTCTTACAGATAACACTATTAGAAAATTTAAGAATAAAGCTGTAAATGTAATATAAATCCTATTTTTAAATTTGTTTGAATGTTGTTATACATATATAAGTGAGTCCTGGAGTGTCACTGTGGGATAAAGCAGTGGACCACAAGATCAGTTTGAGCCACAAGGTCAGTGGTTCACACTAACCACCATTCCTTAGAAACCCTTACCGGGTTGCTATGAATCAGAACTGAGTCAATGGCACTTCACAACAGCAACAATACCATATAGAAGGAAAAAGATAATTGTATTGAATTAAATCAATATAATTTTTGGTAAATTTTCATCTTAATGGAAATACATTTTTCATTTTATAAAATATGAGAAGAAACCATGGAAAATATTCACTATTAATGACAATATGGAATATGTTGTTGTGTTGTTTTTAAGTGCCGTCGAGTCGGTTCTGACCCATAGCGACC
>NW_006408735.1:2106869-2108324 GCF_000296735.1 Chrysochloris asiatica
ATGCAATCAAGATGTATTGATAATTACTGGTGATTGGAATGCAAAAGTTGGAAACAAAGATGAAGGACTAGTAGTTGGAAAATATGGCCATGGTGAAGGAATGATGCTGGAGATGACAGGATAGAACTCTGCAAAATCAATGATTTGTTCATTTCAAATGCCTTCTTTAGACAGCATAAAAGATGATTATACATATGGACCTCACCATATGTAAAACACAGAAATCAAATTGAGTACATCTGTGGAAAGAGATGGTGAAAAAGCTCCATATTATCAGTGAAAAAAGGCAGATTGTGGAACAAACCACAAATTGCTCATATGCAAATTCAGACTGAAGCTGAGGAAAATTATAATAAGTCCATGAGAGCCAAAATATGGCCTTGAATATATCCTACCTGAATTTGGAGATCATCTGAAGAACAGATCTGATACATTAAACACTAAAGACCGAAGACCAGACAAGTTGTGGGATGATATCAAGAATATCATACAGGAGGAAAGCAAAAAGTAATTAAGAAGAAAAGAAAGAAGGAAAAGTTCAAAATGGATGTCAGGAGAGACACTGAAATTTGCTCTCCAGCGCAGAGATGCTAAGGCAAATGGAAGAAATGAGGAGGTACAAGAGCTGAATAGAAAAAGTCAAAGATCAGCTTGAAAAGACAAAGCAAAATATTACAACAAACAGTGCAAAGATCTATAGTCAGAAAACAAAATGGGAAGAACGTGTGCAGCCTTTCTCAAGCTGGGGAAACTGAAGAAAAAATTCAAGCCTCAACTTTCATTAACAAAATATTATCAGGGCAAATTATTGAATGATGCAGAAAGCATCAAGAGAAGATGGAAGGAATACAGAGTCACTCTACCAAAAAGAAATGGCTGATGTTCAACCATTTCAAGAAGTAGCATATGATCAAGAACCAATGATACTGAAGGAAGAAGTCCAAGGTGCATTGAAGGAATTGCAAAGAGCAAGACCTCCAGAAACTGATGGAATACAAATTGAAATCTTTCAAGAAAGTAAGGCGACACAGGAGGCACTAACCCATCTATCTCAAGAAATTTGGAAGACAATTATCTGACCGACTGATTGGAAGAGATCTGTATGTGTGCCCATTCCAAACAGAACATGGGAACATTGAATGTTTTAAAATTGGGAAAGGTGTGAGACAGGGTTGTATTCTTTCACCATACTTATTCAAACTGTATGCCTACCAAATAAGGCGAGAAGCTGGGTTATGTGAAAAAAAAACATGACATCAGGATTGGAGGAAGACTCATTAACAACCTGCAATATGCAGATAATACAACCTTGTTTGCTGAAAGTGAAGAGGACTTGAAACATTTGCTGATGAAGATCAAAGAGCACAGCCTTCAGTGTGGATTACATCTCAATGTAAAGAAAACAAAAATCCTCATCACTGGAACAATTAACAACATTCTTATTAATGGAGAAAA
>NW_006408735.1:2112479-2124866 GCF_000296735.1 Chrysochloris asiatica
CGGGAGAAAGATGAGGCTTTCTACTCCCGTAAGGATTTACACCCTCGGAAACCCTGTACAGGGTCGCTATGGGTCGGAACCGACTCGACGGCACGTAACAACAACAACAACAACACCATAACTCAAAAGCATCAATTTTTCTACGGTCTTCCTTATTCACTGTATAGCTCTGGACAGTGAATGATGGCATATAACAATAACAACATATATGTTGTTATTATACATATATACACATCGATATAGATATGTTGTTGTTAAGTGTCATGGAGTCAGTTCCGACTCATAGCAACCCTGTACAGGATTTCCGAGGCTGAAAATCTTTTATATATACACACACATAGAGGGAGAGTCCTGTGGCACTGTAGGATGAAACACAAGGTTGGTGGTTCAATCTCACGAGTCACTTCTCAAAAATCCTATACAGGGTTGCTATGAGTTCAAATCAACTCCCTTGCACTTAACAACATATATATGTAATGGACTGGGTATCATGTTAAGGAGTCCCAGCATAGCTCAAATGTTTAAACTCTTAGCTACAAACAGAAAGGTTAAACATTTGAATTCCTCCAGAGTTGCCATGAAAGATCTGGTGAGTTACTTCCACAAATTCACAGTCTCTGTAAACCCTATATAGCACAGTTAGAGTCTGACCTACTCAGGTTGTCATGAGTCAGAACCAACTTTATGGCAAATAATTCCGTTTTGCTTTGATATCATATTAGACACTTAATCTACAACAAAGTATTTAATAATTTATCAATTCTAAGAGACAGACAATATTATCTCATGTAGATAACATTTGAGTAGTGAATCAGAGCTAAGTCTTTTAGATTTTTTTTTCACCCCTAAGGATCCTTATACAATAATACTCCCTTACCATAGAAAGATAATGCTGAAATTTCACTTATTATTAATACTATTTCATTCATTTTCTACTTTCTTTGAGAGCTTTGCAGTTTCCTTTTCTTTTTGAATAACTCCTCCCTCTATATTTTTAATTCTAATAAATCCCCACCAAGGGGACTGTCAAAGTCTGAGTAGATTTTCAGTTTTTTAAACTGTTTCAGCCTATGCTGTTTGATAGTGACTAGGTATATTTTCTTCAATCATTTTTAAGTTCTGTTCTTTAAGTATCAAGTTTCTGTCTGACTTAAAAAAAAAATTAAACACTTCATTTTGAGAAAATGTTAGATTCATATACATTTTAATGAATATTACTAAAGATACTCTGTACTCTAACCTAGTTTCCCCTGGGTTAATATCTTATAAAACCTAATACAATGTCACAATTAGACTATTTATTTTGATACAGACAAGATCCAATACATTTCCACCACCACAAGGTTTTTATTGCAATTACAACCATCTTTTTTTTTTTTTTAATCTCTACCAATTCCCCACATCTTCAACCTTTCTAACCACTGCCAACCACTAATCTGTTCTCTATTTCTATAGTAGATTATTTCAAGAATTCTTTATAAATGGAATAACATATTTTCACACATAAAATATTTTGGGATTGGCTTTTATTCATTCAACCTAACTCCTTGAATATGCGATCAAGTTTTAGGTCTTTTTTAGGTCATTTCTTTTTATTTCTGTGCAGTATTCTGTGGTATGAATGTACCAAAATTTGTTTAATTTTTACTCATTGAGAGACATCTGTATTGCATACAGTTTTTAGTTATGATAAATAAAATCTCTATTATATTTTGCATAAAGGATGTGTAAGCCTTTATGTGTGAATAGAAATCTTCATTTTTAAAAGAACAGAAAAGTAAATTCTGTATCTCATGGTAACTTACTGTTTCCTTTTTAAAGAAAATGCCAACATTTTCCAAAGGGAGAGCAATATTTTCATTCCCACCAGCAATGTACAAGTATTTCAGTTTCCCTGCATCTTCATCAACATTTGACAATGTCACTATTTTAGCCATTTTGAGAGGTATATAGTTGCATCTCATTGTGGTATTGTTGTTGCTAAGTGCCATTGAGTTGGTACCCTCTCATAGTGACCCTGTGCACAACAGCTGCAAAGTTAGTTTGATCCACAAGGTTGATGGTTCAAGCTCATCAGCTGCTCCTCACAAATTCTGTACAGTCACTATGAGTCAGAATGAACTCAGAAGCACTTAAGAACATTCAACCCCCTTGGTGAATCATTCTTGCCTCATTTTTGCATAACAATACCCAGTAATATGGTGGGAGTTACACATACTATAGAGTACTGGTGTGGCACTGTAGGATAAAGCACTGGACCACAAGGTCATTTAAACCACAAGGTCAGCAGTTTAAAGTCACTAGACTCACCTAGGAGTCACTATGAGTCTGAACTGATTCAACAGCACTTAACAACACATACTAGAGCTTGTTGCTGTTAAGTGCAAATTTGTACATGTTGACATTCAATGACCTTGATTGTATTCTTTGAGTTGTACAACCATTCTCACCTTCCTCTTATGAATTCTTCCTCCCCATCAACATAAAGTCAATGACACTGTTTCCTATGTAATCTTGCAAGTTGTTGTCAATTTGATCACATATAGATAGATTTCAAAATTACCTAATGCTCAAAAGCAGATATTATTTATTAGTTAGGAAACTGTTGTTTAATTTTAAAAAGACTTCAGTGTATATATATTTTTTAAATAAAAGATAAATTATTATCTCATGGTAACAATTTGATGGCTTATCTAGCCTCTAAACTTCACAAAATCTGAACTTATGAGAAATTAAAATTCTCTTCTGTACTTTCCCCTTTTATTAGGATTCTTCTATAGAAAATTTAATCAAAATATTCACTAGTATTACAGACATCATCCAATTTTTCTGGTCTTATGGCAGGGTCGCTATGGGTCGGAACCGACTCGACAGCACTTAACAACAACAACAACAACAACATGGCAAAAAAGACAATTGTTCATGGAGACAATTAGCCACGCATCCATTTTCTCCTTCTATCCTGACTCTCCTTCTTTTATTACTCCAGGATAATGGAGACCAAATGTTGTGCCTTGTATAGCTGTACATACCTTCTAATACCCAGACATTATGCAATGGACTAGGAGGTAGAAGAGAAACACTAAAACATATCATTATGTTTATTAACTGGGATGTCACATGAAACCATGACCCTAATCTTCTAACCCAAGGAATATAACCCCATAAGGTGTTTGGTTGTACATAAACAGCCTTGTCAGCTACTCTGTTTTTTGTTTGTTCCTTTTGTCTTTTTGAAATATATCTATCACAACACTTTTACCTATTCAAATGTTAACAGGTACAAAATGTATTGGCAGTAATTATATTAATCAGCATTTTTAATTGGGTAGTGAGGTTGGTCCAGGATAGGGCAGTGTTTCGTTCTGCTGTGTATAAGGTCGTTATGGGTCAGTACCGACTCTATGGCACCTAACAACAACAACAACATGGAACTCATCAGATGGAATACATAGAAATTAGATTGGCTTAATCTGTTGAAAGAGACAGCAGAAAAGCTCCTTATCATCAGCCAAAACAAGGCCAGGGACAGATGGTAGGTCCAACCAACAATTGCTCACATGCAAGTTCAGGCTGAAGTAGAAGAAAATTAAAACAAGTCCACAAGAGCCAAAATATGGCCTTTAACACATCCCACTTGAATTTAGAGATCATCTGAAGAAGAGATTTGATGCATTAGACACTAAAGACTGAAGACCAGAAGAGTTGTGGGATGACATCAGGAACATCATACGTGAAGAATGCAAAAGGGTATTAAGAAGAAAAGAAATAAGGAAAACAACAAAATGGATGTTAGAAGAGAATCTCAAACTTTTTCTGCAGTGTAGAGATGTCCAAGTAAATGGAATAAATAAGGAGATAAAAAAGTTGAAGAGAAAATGTCAACGGGCAGCTCGAGAAGAAAAAGCCAAATACTATAATGAAATGTGTAAAATCCTGGAGTTACAAAACTAAAAGAGCAAAATATGCTCAGTATTTCGTAAGCTGAGGAAATGGAAGAAAACATTCAATCCTTGACTTGAAATACTGAAGGTTTCTGGAAAATATTGAATGATGCAGAAAGTGTCAAAAGAAGATGGAAGGAATACACAGTGTCACTGTCCCAAAAAGAGAGGTTCAGTGTTCATCCATTTCAAAAAGTAGAATATGATCAATAGCCAATGATACTGAAGGAAGATTTCCAAGGTGCATTGAAGGCATTGTCAGAGAACAAGGCTCCAGGAATTAATGGAATACAAATGGAAATCTTTCAACAAACTGATGCAGCCCTGGAAATACTCACTCATCTATGCCAATAAATTTAGAAGATAACTACCTGGCTAAGTGACTGGACGAAATCCATATCTGTGCCCATTACAAAGAGAAGTTACCCAAAGGAATGTGGAAATTATCAGAGAATATCATTAATATTGCATGCAAGTAAAATTTTGCTAAAGATAGTTCAAAAACGGCTGCAACAGTACATTGACAGAGAACTACTGCATTCAGATGAGGACTTAAAATGGGAATATCATTGCTGACGTTACATGGATCTTGGTTGAAATCATAGGATACAAGAAAGATGTTTCTGTGTGCTTTATAGACTATGCCAAAGTTTGGGATTGTGTGGATCATGACAAGCTATGGGCATTATTTAAGAGAATGAGTACTCCAGAACACTTAATTGTACTCCTGAGGAATCAGTACTTAGAGCAAGATGCAGTTGTTCGAACAGAACAAGGGAAGATTGAATGGTTTAAAAACAGGAAAAATGCATGCCAGCGTTGTGGTCTTTTACCATATGTAATCAATCTGTGTGCTGAGCACATTATTTGAGGAGCTGTATTATATGATGACAAATGTTTCATCAGGACTAGAGAAGACTCATTAATAACCTGTGATATGCAGATAATACAACCTTGTTTGCTGAAAGTGAAGAGGCCTTAAAATACTTATTGATGAAGATCAAAGATCACAGATGTCGGTATGGGTTGCACCTAAATGTAAGGAAAACAAAAATAGCTTTCACTGGACCAATAAATACCATCAAGATGAATGGAGAATTGATTGAAGTTTTCTAAGAGTTCATTTTGATTGGATCCACTATCAAAAGTCATGGAAACAGCAGTCAAAAAATCAAACACTGTACTGAATTAGGCAAATGTGCTGCAAAAGACCTATTTAAAGTGTTTAAGAGCAAGGGTGTCAGTTTGAAGACTAATATACTCCTGACCCAAGCCATGATATTTTCAGTGACTTCATATGCTTGTGAAAGTTGGACAGTGAGAAAGGAAGACCTAGAATAACTGATGCATTTGAGTTATGGTGATGGAGGAGAATATTAAAAGTACCAGGGACTGCAAAAGAATGAACAGAAGAGGTACAACCAGATGCTCCTTGGAAGCCAGTGTGGCCAGAATTCATCTCTTGTACTTCGGATATATTATCAGGAGGGACCCGAACCTGGAGAATAACACCATGCTTGGTAAAGTGAAGAGTCAGTGAAAATGAGAGAGATCCCCAATGGGATGGATTGGTACAGTGGCAGTAGCAATGGGCTCATCTGTAGCAAAGATTGTGAGGTTGGCACAGAACTGGGATTTTTTTCATTCTGTTGTGCATAGGGTCTCTATAAGTCAGTACTGACCTGATGATACCTAACAATAACAAAGGCCATTTTTGCCTTTCTTGTTTGGTGCTGTCAAGTTGATTCTGATTTATAGTGATACTACACACAACAGAGCCAAACACTGCCCGATTGTTCGTCATCCCCACAGCTGTTGTTACAATTGCGCCCATTGCTGCTGCCACCATGTCAAACTATCTCATATGGATCATCTTTCCCTTGTCGCAGACCCTCAACTTTATCAACCATGTTATCCTTTTCCAGGGATTTCTTCCTATGATAACATGTCTGAATTATGAGAGACCAAGCCACAGTTGGTTTGACCATCCTGTTGCCAAGTTTTATTAAAATTCATGTAGAATAAGAGTACATTGACCGTAGGTTAATGATGAAAAATAACTTTTCTTATCCTTTTCTAGGTATAAGATTAATGGTATAAGCTTAATTGAATCCTGGTGTGGCACTGTAGAATAAGCACTAGACTGCTAACCACGATGTTGGAGGTTCAAACTCACCAGCTACTTCTCGGAAACACTATACAAGGTAGCTATGAGTCAGAACTGACTCAACAGCATGTAACAATAATGGAATTTTTCTGATTAATGATACAGGGATTAAAGTCATCAGGAGAAAATACCTCTTCTGGGGATCATTCTGAAGTCAATAGAGTGTTCTTGGTAGTAATGAAGACTATGAGAATCTAAACTCATGCTGGAGAGCCACCTCCCTTCATATACTTTCTTTATGGGAGATTTCTGTAACCCTTGTTACTATACTACCGCTTATGCCCTAGTAAAAATTCTATCAGATGATTTCCTTTCTATAAGGAAATAGGGGCACCCTGAGGGCACTGTGGTTCAGCATTCGGTTATTACATTAAAGTTAATGGTTAGATCCCACCAGCTACTCGATGGGAGGAAGATGTGTCAGTCTGTTTCTGCAAAGATTTAAACATTGAGAACCTCTGATGCAGGCCAGGGGTGGCTATGATTGGAAATGAACTCAACAACAGTGAGTCTGATGTTGTGTTTGTTTATGTGGGGAAAAAAAGCCACTATCAGATCATTTGCATATATTCTTCCTGTAAAGGCCATAGACACCTTGCTTGGTGTAGTATTCTTAAAAATCATTGTCTGAGGTCACTAAATTCTCAGTGCTTTGAAGAATGAAAACGTTATCTCTAGAGTTGTTGGTGGTGTTGTTAAATGTCAAGTGGTTCATCTCTAGGGTTTGGCACAAAATATAGTAATGATCAACATAAACTGTGGGAAGACTAGCCTCATCATTCTTATAGCAAAGTATTTCTGGTAATAACTTGGTCAGTTAGTATTTTTAATAACATCTGGTTAAATTTGCCATAAAATTTAATAATGATCTAGCAATGTAGAAAAAGTGAAGAGGGAAGCAATGATCAAGAAATATTCAATTCAAATTTACTAAATATGGTCTTTTAAAAATTTATTTTTGTTAAAAACTGGTTGTTGACCTTGAGAATAGAATTCTCATCCTTGATGCATTCCTGTCTATTGTGAACTATTGTTTGGAATGACGCATGTAAAGTAAGTTTGGTTTCTCAGAAATACATACTTTAGAAAATAAAAAACCAGCTGCCATTGAGTTAACTCTAACTCATGGTGACCATTGCATGTCAAAGTAGAACTGTGCTGCATGGGATTTTCAGTGCTGGTAGCGTAGCGGTTACGAATCGGGCTGCGAACCTTAAGGTCAGGGTTCAAAACTACCAGCCGCTCCACAGGAGAAAGATATGAGGCTTTCTACTCCCATAAAGATTTACACCTTCGGAAACCCCATACAGGGTCGCTATGGGTCGGGACTGACTCGACGGCACTTAACAACAACAACAACCACACCAAGACTCCATTAAAATTTAACCAAATTATTTAAATGTCAGATTCTCACCTTTACAATAAAACTTATTAGCTTATATTTCTCAAACTCACACTTTTACTATAACATTGAAAATAGATGCTGTATATGTAGTTCTCTGTTCAGAATCAGCTAGGAATGAATAGAAAATCTTTACTAATTTCATATTTTTGCTATAATTAAAATTTAAAATGGTCTTAAAATAAAGAAAATTGTACATTAATTCTACAATTGCTCAAAATACTTTTAGGAATTATCTTTTAATTTATCTTCATAGTGAGTGTAAAATTTATTTTAAAAGTCAGTCTCTAAAACAATAAGCACCTACAATGATAGCTTATAAAGTAAGATTGTTCGTTGACTATTGAGTGGTAAAAAATCAGGACTATCAAATTGTATGTAATTACTATCATAAAAATAATGAAAATTGATCATTTTTCTACTACTGATAAAAACATTGTGCTGTAAGAATACCGAGGCGGCATGATTGATTCCTCCATAGTAATTTTTTTTTTTTTAAGAAAAAATATTTTATTGTATTTTAGGTGAAAGTTTATATGGCAAATTAGATTCTCCTTTAACAATTTTTATACAGATTTGTCCATGCTATTGGTTACAGCTTTTATAACGCGTCAACATTGTTGTTAGTTTTATTATTGCAGTGGCTACACATTCAGAAGTAGTCTGCCTTTCCTTCTCTCCATTCTTAGTCTGTTATCTAAGTTATAATCAAGCCACCATGCTGATCCTGATGCTATTTAAAATGCCAGCGGCATAGCTTCTAGCATCACAGCAACACCAAGCCACCCTGGCACAACAACTGACAGATAGATGACTTGTGGTTCAGCTCACTAATACCAGATTATAAATCTTCATACATTTCATTTATGACAACTTTCAATTTTCTTAAATTCATACTTCATACAGTCCATGTTATGATTATGAATGAATGTTTATACCTTTTTCTCCTCATTTTGAGGAGAAATGAAGGTCCAAATGCTTTACTCCATTCATGTCCTCACAGTCAATTCAACTTCTCTCTCCCAGTCATGTTTGCAGTGTTTTTCAACCTGAGGGGTTCATATTCTGGCACTATATCTGACAGCACTCTGGAGCTACCCATCATGTTTCAGTATTCAATATTCTGTTGCTATCTGACACTGCTATTCATTAGGTTTTTAGTGGCTAAACATTCAGAAGTAGTCTGTCTTAGTCTGGAAACTCAGCTAAAACCTGCCCACAGTGGGTAACCTGGTTTGTATTTATAATATTTGTGGCAAAGAATCCAGCATCATAGCTATATGCAAGTCACCATTGTATGACAAACTGAGTGAAGAGCAGTGGATATTCTTTGACATCTTCAATCGTTTCTCTGTTTATCATGATGCTCTTTATTGATCCAGATTTTAATATTTTCTTTAAATTGAGCTGCAATCCTTACTGAAGACTGTAGTCTTTGAAATTGCCATCAGTATTTCAGTGCCTATTCTCTTCCAACAAGCAAGGTTGTGTAATATGCACATCACAGTATGTTTATGAGTCTTCTTCTAACCTTCTTCATATAACCAAGCTTCTCAGATTATTTATTCAGCATACAGACAGAATAAGTATGGTGAAAAGATATAACTCAGACACACATCTTTCCTGATTTTAAATTATTCAGTATTGCCTTGTTCTGTTCTATTGACTGCCTCTTGGTCTATGTATAGGTACATAGCATAAGTGATCTTGAATACCCACTATTTTCAATGTTATTCATATTGCTACCTGAGACTTGAATATTTTCTTCATTTCTTTCATTTTGAGAAACACTTAACAGATTCTTCCTTATAATATTTAACTTTGACATCTCTATCTGACCTTTAATTTTTTTTTTTTTCTGTTCATTTCCTGTATGTCATCATTTCTTGCAGTCACTTAACTTCTCCACATTCAAGAGCAAATTTCAGAGTCTCGTCTGACATCTACTTTTTTAGTATATATGTATTTGTTAAGGTTTTTATTGTGGATTGAGTGAAACTTTACAGGGCAGATCATCAGTTTTACATTCAACAAATCATACATCTTATTTTATTACAATGATTATAATCCCTTCCATCCATTACTTAACAGTGGATCTCTCGATACACTTTAGTTTTTTTAAAAAAACAAACAAACAAAAAAAAAAAAACCCACTTAAGCATATAGAATAATTTACATCTCCAAAGGGCACATTCTGCAAGTCTGCCTCCTGGTCACCAGCTCTTAGACCCTCTCTTCCCATAAATCTAGAGTCCTCAGCCTCTCCCCTTCTCCATGACCCCATCTCTGCCTCTGTCTCTGGTATCGCTGCTTCTCTGGATAAGGTCCTGCATTCTGCTTGTATGCTTCTCTCATGATGGCCCTAGGGTTCTTTTCCTATATTTTAATGACTCTTTCATTTCTTTATGTATTATGTTCTTGTTGTCATCCACAACTCTTCTAGTCTTTGGTCATGAATATCTCCATCCTTTGTCTGCCAATTAAGGTCTTGAGATAGGGAGAATATCACAGATAACCCATAAAGGCATTAAATGTGTTCACAATTGTCCTTTTAAGAAAGGCTGAAGCAAAGGGAGATTTAACACAAACAGAAGAGAAAGAGACAAGGTGACACCTGGGACAGAGGCTGTAGTGATGATGACCATAACATAAGGAATGCAGACAGTCTTCACTAGCTGGAATAGAGAAGAAATGGATTTTCTCTTAGAGTCTCCAAATGGATTCCTTTTCTGAAAATACCTTGATTGGACAGCTCATACTTACTTCATATTTCTGGCCTGCAAAACAGTGAAAAAAGTAAATATATGTTGTCTTAAAGCATTTATTCTACCACTCATCTGTCAGTTTTTTGTATTGTGGTGGCTTGTGAGTTGCTGTGATTCTGAAAGCTATGCCACCGGTATTTTAAATACCAGAAAGTTCACCCATGATAGACAGGTTTGAGATGAGCTTCCAGACGAAGACAGACTAGGAAGAAGGAGTGACGAACTACTTCCGAATATTTAGTCACTGAATCCTTATGAATAGCAGAGGAACACTGTCAGATATACAGCCAGAAAATGAGCCCCTCAGTTTGGAAGGGGCTTATCAACATTCTTATCAATGGAGAAAAGATTCAGGTTCTCAAGAACTTCCTTCTTCTTGGATCAACTATCAACACTCATGGAAGCAACAGTCAAGAAATCAAACGACAGACATATTGCGTTAGGCAAATCTACTGCACAAGACCTTTTGAAAATGTTGAAGGGCAAAGATGTCAGCTTGAGGACTAAGGTGAGCCTGACCCAAGCCATGTTATTTTCAATCACCTCATATGCATGTGAAAGCTGGGCAATGAATAAGGAAGACCATAGAAGAATTGATGCCTTTGAGTCATGGTGCTGGAGGAGAATATTGAAAGTGCTATAGGCTACCAAAGGAACCAACAGATATGTGTTAGAAGAAGTGCAGCTAGAGTGCTCCTTGGAGGCCAGGATGGCCAAACTTTGTCTATCATACTTCGGACATATTGTCACAAGAGACCAGCCAGTGGAGAAGGATATCATGTTTGGTAAGGTGGAGGATCAGAGAAAAAGAGGAAGGCCCCCCAATGAGATGGATTGGCCAAGTGGCAGCATCGATGGACTGAAGCGTGGCAACAGTAGTGAGGTTGTCCCAGGATGGGGCAGTGTTTCATTCTGTTGTGCATAAGGTCGCTATGGGTAGGTACCAACTTGATGGCACCTAACAACAACAAAAAAAGCATTTATTGTTGTTGTTAAGTGCTGTCCAGTCTGTTCTGACTCACAGCAACCCTGCATAGGGTTTCCAAAGAGCAGATGCTGGTTTTGAACTGCTGATCTTGTGGTTCACAATCTAGTACTGAACCTACAGCACCACACCAAAGTTCCTAAATGTACTACATGTGCCTTATTTATTACACTAACCACAGAAATTAATTAGCACATGCATCATAATATGAGTTTTTCTAAATTTAACAATGCCAGTTGTTTTTCAAGATATAAAATTCCAAGAACTCTGGTGCATAATTTAAAAAAATACATTGTCTTTTACTTAACCATATATAATAAGACATATAAATGATAGTATTTAAAAATATATATTTATTCAAAAGTTATAACTGCAAGACAAATGTAAACAAAAGTAGAAACTAGTAAGAGAGCTGTTGTTCACTGCCATTGAATTGATTGATTCATAAGGGCCTTATGCAAAACAGAATGGAACACTGCCCAGTCCTGCTCATCATCAGAGTTTTTGCTGTTTGAAGCCATTATTGTAGTCACTGTCAGGCCATCATCTTGAGGGCCTCTTTTTTTCCTTGACCCTCTATTTTAGCAGCATAATGTCCTTCATTAGGTACTGGTCCCTCCTGATAACATGTCCGAAGTAAATGAGACAAAATTTCATCATCCTTGCTTTTAAGATGAATGCCAATGGTAATTCTTCCAAAAAGATTTGTTCAATTTTCTGGCAATCTATTGTATCTGTAATATTCTATCAGATACCATAATTTGAATGTATGAATTATTCTCCAGATTTCCTTCCTTATTGTCTAGCTTGCTCATGAATGTGATGTGGTTGAAAATACCATGTCTTGGGTCATATACGTGTTCAATTTCTATAGAATATGGTGAGTGCTATCATGTATTGAGGCAAAGGTAATTGTTGGTGGGTTTTTTTATTGTATTAATAATGTTTTCAACTTAATGTACTTAAAAATATTAAGGCATTCATCCTTGGCAGTTGTGATTTACTGTTTCTGAAAAAAGGCTTTGAATGTTCAGGTTTTGGTAATTTAGGTGAACATACATGATGGGTTTATATCATACTTTAAAAACTGCTTCAATAGAGAAGTTTGATGAAACGGGAAGGGG
>NW_006408735.1:2124966-2134773 GCF_000296735.1 Chrysochloris asiatica
ATATATATATATACAAAGATGTAGCTGTAAAACACATGAATATATTGTCACAGCACTATTTTTGTTATCATAGTTATAGCTGCCTTGATTCATAATGGTTGCTTTTTAATTCTATTCATGAATTCTAGTTTATTTATACTATCTTAGTATCTCCTTACCCCATCTGCTACTTTTGGTTTTCCCTTTTCTATCTCACCACCACCCCACATTGCCCCTATTCCTACACATACATACATTTTTGGGAAATTTTATTTTATTTTTTTAAAAAATTTTATTGTGAACTGAATGATAGTTTACATGGGAGAACATTGGTTTTACACCATCATTTCATTGCAATGATTACTATCTCTTCCATGCATCATCATTCAAGAGTATTTGCTTCCATTTCTTTTGGTTTTGGGACAGTGGGGTGGGGAGATGTACACAAAAACACTCAGGAATACATAATAATTTAAACAACCACAGGGCACATTCTGCAAGCCTGCCTCCTAGCTGTCAGCACTCAATCCCTCTCTTTCCATAAGTCTAGAGTTCTAGCTGCTCCCTTTCTCCATGTCCCCATCTCTTGCCTCCATTTCTGCTGTCACTGCTTCTCTGTATAGGGTCCCACATTCAGCTCATGCTCTTCTCCCTTGATGGTTCTAGGGTCCTCTGTTTCTGGACTGTAAGATTAACTACTCCATTTTTGTTACAAAGCTTCTACATTTACAGTTCTGACAGTCACAATTAGTCATGATAACAATTACTCACTATTGAATCATAAGAACCTTATCCCCTTCTTTTCTTACCAGACCCATTTAGACAAGATGGAAATGATTCAGTGGGGACTCTACCTTTCCCCACACACTCTTAAACTTAACTCCCTCTTGAAATTTATAAGCCAGTAATTTCGTACCTTTATCACCCCCTCATTTTAGGTAGCCAATGTCTAAGTTGCCTGTGCCTATCTACCCTATGTACAGAAGAAATACGATTGATACTTCTAAGTTAGCATTTTGAGCTATTACAACCATGAGTATAGGTCAAGTTCATCAAATTGTAGCAATGTACTTTTGTTTCCTTTATCAAAAATTGTTGTTGCTGTTGTTGTTTTAATATTCCTCGAGTCGAGTTCTGATTATCAAGCCATCAAGGCTAGGTCAAATGCGTACTATCTGCAAGTTTGGGCATCACTGTGTGTCTCCCCTCATTTCATATCAGCTAGATGCTTCAGTCTCAGCTCTAGCTCTCCGTGGCTATGTCTTTGTCCATGGGATTAGTTGTACCCAGATCTCACCACACTTTGCCCTTCCTCTTCTCTCTCATCTGCAGGTCAACGGGAGTCTGGGTAATGTGGTTGAACTCAGTCCATTTTTTCATTGCTGCCTTTCCCCCTCTTACACTCACCAATAGACCAACGTGGTCGCCAGCAAGCCTGCTCATGTCTTCCCTTTGAGTTTCAGTCTTGGAGGGAGATTTGTCCTGATTGCTCGCCTTAATGGCTTCCTAGTGAATAACTTGCTTATTCATTTAGTAGATAATCATACTGCCATTTTTGGTTCCACACATACATGCTTTTGATTATTATTTTTTTAATTTAAAAAATGTATTTATTTATTATTAAAAATGTTTGAAATTTGACTCAAGTCCTTTCACTAGAAATGTAAGATTGACCAAAGAATGTATGGGAATCCATATAATTGCAGCTAGCATTCACTTCCTGCTGGTGCTCAATACACCAATGCCCATTAGCCTAGAGATATGGAATATTAGACTCTGAGGTGTGTGCAACTTGATAATCACTTTTTGCAGTGCATAATATTCACAAGTTCTTAAAGTGAAGGACTGCTTAGAATAGAGCGTAGATTACTCAGTGTTCTAATGGCATGATCAACAGGTGTTTATTACTCACAGAATAAACAGGACATGGATAATTAGAACAGCAAACATCATCAGCAGCTGAGGCTTTCCAAAGTTAGGCTGTCATCCAGGGTGTGATTTGTAATCACATCCATACATGCCCCATTTTGCATTATGGCAGAAGAATCCCAAATTTTTTCTCTTCTTAAGCTAATATACTAGAAAACTACAAAGAAATGTGCCAAGCATGTGCTGAAAAAAAGCAGGGGAAATGAGTAGTAAAAGGGAAAAGGGGTAATAAAAGGCAAAGGCCTCCTGCAGACAATGGACATTATCATTTATCCCTGTCCAGGGTAGGTGACCATTTCCTGATCAACTACTCTAGAACTATGTATAGTTACCGGAGGACAGTCATTCTTCCATTACTTCACTAAGATTAAAAATATACATATATATATTTTGGGTTTCTCAGAGAGCAATCATCTCCTCCTTAGACACTTAATTATCTTTGTGCCCACCTGTATAGATTATGCCCATTAGAACTTACCCAAGTGGCGTGGTAAGGAGGCAATTCTAGCTTAGTATGCCTGTGCATACAGAATTTTTAATGTTTTATATTTATTAGTAGTAAATGGGGTTTTAATCAAAGGATCTTAAATCTGGAAATGCATAGCACTGATCTGAGATACTAAAAAAATAACGATAAGCATGCTTCACTTCTGATCTATATTATAATTTTGTATATGACGTCTGATAATCAATATTTTAAAATACACTCACATGACTTTAATGTGCATTTAGTGCTTAAGCCCATTAGTAAAGTAAAATGTTTACACCTCTTCATTTTACCTTACCAAGACTTTTAAGAATCCAGCATATAATCATTGGGGTACATTAGTTAGTATCTGAAGGAAATATGGACAGAAATAAGGAGAAAAAGGAAACAAATACAACCCAATAATGTTTACTGTACATTTCAAATGTCAGTGTGATGAAGTTACTGGAGGGGAAATGACATCAAATACAAATTTCCTATTAGAAGATGTAAAGACAAAATTAGGCTATATTTCTGCATATTGATATTCTTTTACACAAGGTTTTTTCTGTTTGTTTGTTTAACTACCTACTCATGATACTATATTAATTATTTTGTGAAAAAAATATTAGCATATTCCACAACTTTATAGATAAATCATTTGAAATAAGCATACCCACACAGAAAAATGAAGCATCTGTGTTGTGAAAGCATTAATTTTAAAACAATGTTGTACATTTTAGGAGTAGAAGGAAATCAAGAACTTGGTGCAACATTATATTATTGTGCACTGAAATGTAAAACCAAAAGGCCACTGCACTGTAAAAATACAAGAGCTCATTGCAACTCACCTAAATCTTACATTGGTTCACTAGACATAAAAAGCTCAAATTTTACTGGATGAGTCGTCCTTGAATGCAGTTTTAGAATGTACAATATAAGCTTTAATAATTCAACAGTTTTCTCTTACTTGTTAGGTAATGCTTGATTCTTAGGTGCATAGAATGATTTTTATTTTTCTATGCTTATTTAAAAGCCTGGTTTTAAAATGTGCAGAATGTACATAGAGTTAGCTATTAAAAGATTTTTTCCTTGTGAATGCTTAAATATATTGGAAAGATAAGTAAGCCATGAACAATATTATAATAATAAAATATTTTTAAGTGTCAAATAATATATATTGCAAAGAATGATTTCTTAGATATTGATTATTAATTGAGAAGTACGCAAGTATGCATCCCTTTAGTGGATTCTGCTATCCTTCCATCCTTCTTCTCTACCTCCCTTTACCTTTTTTATTGCTCTTGTCACCACATGGTGCCTGCACAGCTCCCATCACAGATGCATACAGGAGACTGCACAAAACCAGGAGAAAGAATACAGAGCCATCGGGTGAAAACATTACTAAAGTCCACCACATATTTCTTTTTATGATTCATTGAACTGAACTTGGTAACATGTCCATCTCGAGACTAATCTCTGTTAAAGTGGGACATGATTGCCATGATCAAGTGAGCCGTTGCTTTCAATGGGAGCAATTAGCACATTGGACGAGAAAATTATCTATTGTGAAGCATCACCTGTGATCCCTAGACACAAAATGCCTGAAAGCCAATCTATATTTCCTGGAGAGACCCACTGCCTTCTGTTCAGGACCAGTGACTAGAACATCCTTGATTTATCTTAAGAGGCTGAATATATGTGTTGCAGTGAACTATTTCATATGTTTCTTTTTGCAACAGTCTTTGTAATTCCCACTAAAATTACTTCTTCCTGATGGGCCTGGGTAATAGAAAGTGGGGGAGGTATTGGTGGATTATATGATTCAGTTGAGTAAAAATTGTCAACATGGTTAATTGTGAAAACTTGGAACCCTAATTATAAAATGAGCCATCTCAGAAGCAGGAAAGAGAGGTATCAGCACCATCAAAGAGCCAGGGGTGGAGTGTGTCCTTCAAACCATGAGAACACTGCACCTTGAACCTCCCTGATCCAGGAACTGAAAGCTGTAACACTGGAGGAGTGGCAGAAAAGCAGCTTCAAATGAGCCAAGATCCATAGCACAAGACAGAATAGAGGAGTTACTAGACCATGGCGCTTGTAAAGCTGAATGGCATTGGTCAGCAGGCTTGCTTGCAGAGTGGGGTGATCTGGGAACTTAATTGGGGAACTAGGTTTGCTAACACAAGGAGATAGAGCCAAATGCCTTTTCTAGGATGAGGTTTATAGTGGATTGGTGTGCCCTGTAAACATATGTTGTCATTGTTAAGCGCTGTCTAGTCGGTTCTGACTCATAGCAACCCTGTATAAGGTTTCCAAGGAGCAGCTCGTGGGCTTGAACTGCTGACCTTGTTAGTCACAGTCCAGTGCTGATCCTACAGTACCACATCACGAGTCCCTAAAAGAGATTTGTAACATTTTTGGAGTAGGGCTGAGGCCAGGCCAAGGCGGTGAGGGGTCAGAGAGAGGTTGTCTGTGGGCATGGCAGAGAAGAGACTGTCCTGACTGGAAGAACTGTGTCCTGAATTGTAACCTGTTAACTTCTATAATTATTCCCATAACTGTGAGTAGAGGGTCTGAGTTCTGTGGGGCCACTGCAATGGATTATTGAACCCAGCTGAGTACAGAACTGTGGTAGGGATGGTTTGGAGTCATTTCTTAACAATTGTTGTTGTCAGGTGCCATCGAGTCAGAACCGACTCATAGCGACCCCATGCACAGCAGAACGAAACAATGTCCGATCCTGGGCCAACCTCAACACCGCTGCCACACTTGAGTCCATCAATGATGCCACCTGGCTGATCCATCTCGTTGGAGGTCTTCCTCTTTTTCTCTGACCCTCCATCTTACCCAGCATGACATTCTTCTCCAGCGACTGTTCTCTCCTAACAATATGTCCAAAGTATGAGAGATGAAGCTTAGCCATCCTGGACTCCAAGGAGCACTCTGGCTGCACTTCTTCCAAAACAGATCTATTGGTTCTTTTGGCAGTCCATGGCACTTTTAGTATTCTCCTCCAACACCACAATTCAAAGGCATCAATTCTTCTATGGTCTTCCTTATTCACTGTCCAGCTTTCACATCCATACGAGTTTCCATAACATATGAGTTTCCATATGAGTTTTGCATCCATAACAGTAGGTTTCCAATATAATAAATTTTTTGGCAAGCAAGAAATAGGATATCTACCCCTGGATTTAGGAGCCTCACAGTGCAGGGATCCTGGGTGCAAAGGATGAACTCCACTCCTGGATCTTACTGTTATTAATGCTGTGATGTCAGTTTTGACACATATCAAGTCTGAATAGGGTTTCAGAGGAGTGACTGGTGGTTTTGAACCACCAACCTTGTGGTTCAAAACCACACCAGGACCCCTAGCTCTCCTTACTTGGTAGTAACAGGTCCCTCTTTCTCATCTTCTCTCTTCTTTTATCTTTGTACAATAAAAGATGTTATAGGCAACATAGCTGCAAAACGTTGCTACCTCTGATCAGGGTTGTGATAGAATTAAGGATATTGCAGCCCACTCTTTATGTTTCTGCTCCAGTAAAGATTTACAGCTTCGGAAACCCTGTACAGGGTCGCTATGAGTCAAAACTGACTCCACGACACATAACCAACCAACCAACTTTATCCTTGAATCAGATCACATCATAGGGAATCCAAACCAGTGAGAATCATGACCCAGCCAAGTTGATACATATTTGTTGGTAGTAGTGGTGGGGTAGATTACAATTCAATCTATGATGCTAGATAATTGTAGTTGTAAGAAAAACAAGTTTAAAATATATTTTTTAGCGAAATTAAAAAAAAAAAAACACTAGAAGGATAGTGATGCTTTTTTTTCTGGGAAAATAACTTTCTAGGCTGTTTTAATTTAAATATGTGTACATATAAGTTAAGGAGCTCTGGAAACGTAGTGGTAACGATACGAGTCGTGCTACTACCCACCCACTGTTCCGTGGAAGAAAGATGAGACTTTCTGCTCCGGTAAAGATTCACAGCCTTGGAAACTCTATGCGGGGTCGAGATGAGTCGGAACCGACTCCATGGCACACCACTACCACGTATGTAAGTTGGAGTCCTGGTGGGGCACTTTAGGATAAGCACTAAATCTCAATATTAGTGGTTCAAACTCACTAATCACTCCTTGAAAACCCTACAGAGTAATGCTCTAAGTTGGAACCAACTTGACAATACTTAACAATAATAACATATATAAGTTATTTTCTTAGAGGTAAATGTGTGTCTCAATTATATGAAAAACATCTAACCAGAGTAGTTAAAATTCATATATCAGGTAGTGTAAGCTAAGCACTGGTCTACTAACTGAAAGATAGATTGTTCAAATCCACCAGCTACTCCTCAGAAACTTTATACAGGATCATGATGAGTTGGAACCAACTAGATGGCACTTAACAACAATAATATTTCTGATCATATTCAGATTATTAATAATATAATTGTTTACTGTAAAAACTATTTTTCCAACAAAGAAAAGATAGTGAACAATTTGATTTCCCAAGATCCACTTCTTCGCATAAATAAATTTTTTGAAGAAACTTTACTTTCAATTCAGTTAGCAGGTAAAGAATTCATTCAATCATTCACTTACCTTTTTATAAATTAGGCATTCAATGAATAATTAATCCAGATACTAAAGAGAGTAAACAATTTGATTTCCCAAGATCCACTTCTTTGCATATCTAACTCCCACATCCTTCAAAACTCAGGCATCACTTGTATTACTTGCTCTAAGAGCCTTTTCTCACCATCTTATCTTAATTAAATATTCCTCTTTGTGGTTTCATTACACCCTGGGCTACTTAGCTATTTAGAGAAGTTATCACTTACTGAAACTACCTAATTACTTGACCTTCCTCCTCCACAAAATCATCAAAACTTCCTTTGATCTTGGTATCTCCAACATCAAATACTTTGCTTGTTAAATGATAAAACTTTTCCATTAACTATAACAATAAAATTACTCTTTAGCTAACATAATATTTGATTATTATAAGAATCCTATAATGTGGATCACTATTAATCTAATTTTATAAGGAACTCTAGTAGCCTGCTGGATTATGAGTTGGTCTGTTCACTGTAGTAAGGTCAACAGTTTAAATCTACCAGCTGCTCAGCTGGAGAAAGATGAGACATACTGCTCATAATGATTTGCAGCCTCAGAAACCGGAAACAGAATCATTATGAGTCAGAACCAACTCCACGCCACACACCAGCACCAGCACCGTAATTCCAGTTTTGTAGGTGAGAAAATGAATTTTCAAAGGACGGGGTCTTGTTATTGTTCTTTCTGTTAAGTGCTGCTGAATGGTTTCGAATCATGAATCATGTCTATCCTGTATAGGGTTTCTGAGGAGTGTCTGGTAGGTTTGAACTACTGACCTTATAGTTCAAACTGACTTTGTGGTCCAGTGTATTATTTTGCAGCACCGGAGTGCTGTTGTTAATGTTGTTAACTGCCTTTGAATTGATTCTGACTCATAGCAACCTGTAGAGGGTTTCCAAGGAGCCACTGGTGAATTTGAACCTCTGACCTTGCAGTTCAAACCGATCTTGCAGTCCAGTGCATTATTCCAATGTGCCTCACCAGAACTTCAGTGCAGAGTTGATTACCATTATTACACTGCTAATATGTAACAAAAATAGAACCCAAGTCAGCTTGACTCCATAGCCACTTCACAAATGATGTCATGTTGATTGAATAGATTAATCTACTGTATTTCTGAGTGAACTTCATCAACCATGAACAAACATACAAACACACAAAATAGAGGTTAATTATATTTCTTCCTTTCTAAATACTTGTTTATATTTATTATCCTTGTTAGCTGCCATAGAGCCGATTCTGATTCATGATGGCCCAATGTGTACAGAGTAGAACTGTGTTCCAAAGGATTTTCTTGAAGATGATCTTTCAGAAACACATGATCTGTCTTCTGAGACATTTCTGGGAAGGTCTGAATCAACCAACCTTTTGTTTACTAGGCAAGTGCCACCCAGGGACTATATTCATTATTACTATTTGCATATGAATCACTACCCATTCATGTTCTAATTAATCAATTGCTATTAAAGAAAAGGAGTCCTGGTGTGGCACTGTGAGCTAATACACTAGACTACAAAATCCTTTGAACCACAAGGTCAGTGGTTCAAGATCACCAGCTGTTCCTTGGGAACTCTATACAGGGACTTTGTGGGTCAGAACCGACTCCACAGCACTTACAACAACATTAAAGAAAAACAGCAACAACAAAACTCATAGCACAATTGCTATTCTGATTTCCATTCTTAATATAAAGCAAAGAAGCAATACTTTAAGCAATCAAAATTTACTAGCAGTCTCCCATATACTGGATTTCTCTCTGCATTATGAATTTTCGAGACTGTGATTAGGTAACATACTTCAACTGTCTTTGATATCTGAAAGATTTACTGACTCTTACATAAAGCGTTTGAAAACACAAAACCCCTTTGCTGAGAGTTGCCCACTTTCTGGGAGTTTTATATAAAGAAAACCAACATGAGAAAGAAGATAAAATTGATAAATCATGCAGTAAAACTAAACTCTGTAACACTTTTAAACCTTTCTGGTTTGAAGTGTGTGGCACTGTGGGTTAATGTGCCAGACTGCAAAACTGTTTGAACTGCAAGGTTGGCAGTTCAAGCTCACCAGTTGCTCTTCAGAAACCTTATACAGGATCACTATGGGTCAGAACCGACTCAATGGTAGGCACTTCACAACAAACAACAACAACTGTATTCATAGCCTTATTGTTGTGGTTAGTTACAATTGAGTTGATTCTGTATAATGGTGTCCAAAGTAAAACTGTCCATTAGAGTTTTCAAGGTTGTGACCTTTCAGAAGCAGCCCGATCAATCTTCTAAGGTACCTCTCAGTAACTTTCACTGCCCTCTTTTTGGCTAGCACTGAAGCACTTAACTGCATCACCCAGCATTCAAGAGCATAGATGTTAGGTGGAGGACTAAAGTGCACCGTAACCAAGTCACAGTATTTTCAATCGCTTCATATGATATGAAAGCTGGGTAGTGAATAAAGAAGACAGTCAAAAATTTGATGCATTTGAATTATTGTGTTAGCAAAGAATATTGAAAGAACCAAGAACTGCCAGAAAAAAACAAACACATCTTTCTTGGAAGAAGTTAACCTGAATGTTCCTTAGAAACAAATTCTTGGAGAAGGACTCCATGCTTGGAAAAGTGAAGGGTTGGAGAAAAAGAGAAAGACTTCCAACAAGATGGATTGAAACAGTTGAAACCACAATGGGCTCAAACATAACAAAAGTTGTGAGGATGGCGCAGGACCAGGCAGTGTGTTGTCCTGCTGCATATGTTGTTGTTAAGTGCCATCCAGTCAGTTCTGACTCATAACGACACTGTATAGGGTTTCC
>NW_006408735.1:2135093-2135979 GCF_000296735.1 Chrysochloris asiatica
AGTAATAATAAGTTGGAACCAACTCAAGAGCAACTCATGACAACAACAACATAATATAGTTTAGGACCTACATCATTGCTTTGGAATGGTATTTAATAGATT
Source organism: Chrysochloris asiatica (assembly GCF_000296735.1). Lineage (NCBI taxonomy): Eukaryota > Metazoa > Chordata > Mammalia > Afrosoricida > Chrysochloridae > Chrysochloris > Chrysochloris asiatica. The sequence goes on from NW_006408735.1 coordinate 2,135,196, forward strand.
TTTTTTTTTTTAAGTTCTAATGAACTAATTTAAATTTTAAATTTTTTGGAGAAACCATATATGAAGGTGAGTAAAAAATTATCCACACTGTGGTTATATAATTTATTTTAGTAAACTTTTAATAAAGACAAATACATGATTTTTCAACATAATCTCCTTGCTTTTCAAAATACTTTGTCCACCTATCAACAAGTTTTACATTCCATTATTAAAAAATGTTTTAGACTGATCTGTGAGCCACAAATGCACCATCAGAGCTAAATCTTCATCCTCGAAGGGCTGCTTTCAGGGGACTAAATAGATGAAAGTCCAATGGAGCAACGTCAGACTATAGGGAGGATGCTTTAACACCTCAAAATGAAGTTTTTGCAGAGTGTCCACAGTGTGGGCAGCATGTACAGACATGCATCTCCATGCAGGATCATACTGCCCTTGGACAGCAGTCCTCTGTGTTTAATCAAACACTTAGGCTGTAGCTCTTCAGTGAGCATCTCACTGTAACTGTTGATGCTTGAACTTTTTTCCTGATAGTGTTCCAATACTGGCTGTTGAGAATCCCAGAAAACTGTAAGTATCCATTTTTGAACTGATGGTTGACTTTTGAACTTTTCCTTGAGTAGCTCACTCTATGTGCAGGAACTGAATTGAATGTAGGTTTTCCCTTCAATATAAATGCTGTCAAGTAGAAAAATATGCCATCATTCAATCCAATCTTTCAATAAAACTGTTGGGTTATTTTTCTCATCTATCAGATAGTGACTGTTATATATATATATATATATAG
>NW_006408735.1:2136079-2154253 GCF_000296735.1 Chrysochloris asiatica
TGTCAAGTAGAAAAATATGCCATCATTCAATCCAATCTTTCAATAAAACTGTTGGGTTATTTTTCTCATCTATCAGATAGTGACTGTTATATATACATATATATATAGTTGTTAAGTGCCATTGATTCGGTTCTGACTCTTAGCAGCACTGTATAGGATTTCCATGTCTTTGAGTACGTTCCATTCCATTCTATGCTGTTTACTCTCAGGCTCATAGGAACGAATCTGTATCTTATCACAAATAATGATTTTTTTTTAAAGAAACTTTTATTTTCCTTTGAATATTGGTCCCAGTTTTGTTTGCAGATGTCCAAATGCTTTTGTTTATTCTTTCCATGAGTTGTTTCCGTATCCATCTCGCATAAGCTTTTTGAAACCCAGGCCTATCTTGAATTATCTCATAGGCAGAGCCATGGCTGATTTCCAAATTATTTGCCACATAACTCACTGTCGCTCATCTATTAAACAGAATCAATTCTCATACATGCTCAATGTTGTCATCAGCCATGGGCCTGGATGGGTGCAAATAATTTTTTTTACTCACCCTCATAAAATGAAGTAACTGCTATCAACTTGGAAGTCATATTCCTTTCCTCAAAGAATGACAAAATAAAAAAGTATGCAGTAGGTTTATATTTATTCCCCAAAATATATATTTTATATCCAATTAAACAGAAACTTCTAAACAACTGAAAATCTCTAATTTTTTCATGTTCTTATGATTTTTTTTCACATCTTTCTGATAAAAGGATAACTGTTATATTAGCAACGTATTATCACTACAATATTACAGCTGCATTTACAAAAATATTTTGAAGAAATCATTTAAGATAGATTTTTATTAATATTTATACTACTGAGAGAGAAAGAAATTTTAGCAGCCAAATCTGAATTATAAGCTTCTTTCCTCTCTTGCACATGTCTGAGCATTAGTATCTTGAAACACCATTTTGACTGAATTTCCTAATACTAGTTCATGTTCATGTTTCATAAAATGATTGGGCATATTGTTATAGTGCCTTTACAATATACACATTCATCAAATTATGATTAGCTAAGGTCAAGATTGCAGCTACAAATAATATCCAAAGTACTTGATAAATAATGCAATAAAATATCATTAACTGCTCAATATAATGGATGATCTACTTTTCCCTTTCTGCTTCTAAACTAAGAGTCTTTAGGGCTGCAAAAGTCACACTACAGTTCCAGTAATAATGGGCTTGTTATTGAATCTATTAACTCAATATTATTCCATTTATTGTGTATTCTAGATAAAATTTCCAATTGAAAACATTTAAAAATAATGTAATTGAACATTGGTTAAGTAGATTTTTACTATGTTTCCACCCTCAGTTCTCCGTGTAATTCAGGCATTTATTTGTAAATGTTAAGTATATATTACATTATTTTATCAATTCTTTGAGATAAAAAATTTCTAAATAATGTCTCTAAATAAATATTATATTTTCAATTCTACATGAAGAGTAATAGTATAGATATTACATGTAAATGAATTATATACATTTATATTGAAATTAAATTAGGGAACAGAAGAATGGCTCAAACATTAAAGTATGCAACAATTCAGATGTCAGGAAGGGTATAATAATTTTATGTGAAAAATTAGGACAAGAAAGTAATTATTCAAAAAAAAATTCACCTTGCTATGGGCTCAACATCATTTGGAAATTCATCAAGATGTAAATAATTAATCTAGACAACTATTTACATTTTTTCATTTGGAAGGAGTCTGTTAGAAGAGAAGAAGCTAATTGTGGTGCCTCCAATGTTGACATTATATATGTAAAATTCATAAAATCATGCCAATATTTAAGCCAATTTATATGAAATGGGGAGTAAATATAGCAAATTATATTCATGCATGTCACTTAAAAAATTTATTCACTTGATAGCTTATATTTATGAGAGGAAAATTATTTAGAGTGATATTTTATTAGTCAACAGTGCAAACTTTAGAACTGAATTGAACTACCTCATATGAATATATTTGTTTATATGGTTCATATATCGAATAGGAAATGAGGCAATTTCTATCAGTTCCTTTGGGTATATACAAATGCAATTCAGTTTTTAGTAATTTCTCTTTTATGTCCACAGAGCTTCCATAATCAGTATCAACTTTATTCCCTAGTAATTATTTTCCCATTAAGAAGAATTGTTTAACATATTACTTGTATGAGTTTAAGCAATTCCTGTCATCATCTACCTTCAGTCACTTCATGATACAAACTTTGCAATAAGGTAAAATAACATATTTGGAAAGAAAATGAATAAGCTATGTATAAAATTCTGTTTCCCAATGTATACACCTGAGGTAATCTTTCAAAATAAAATGTGTTTAACACAGGACAGAGGAAGTCCATTCATCAGTAAGTACTTACTACTTATTATGTGTCCTTCAGAATGAAATCGGGGAGTCCTCGTGTGGTACTATGTGTATTAATGTGCAAAGTTGGTTTGAACCACAGGGCCGACGATTCATGCTCATCAGGTGCTCCTCAGAAACCCTTTATAGGGCACTATGGGTCAGAACCAACTTTACAGCACTTAACAACAACAACAATGGAATATAGGAATCAAAGACAGATCCCTTTCCTTCAGTTCACTGCCTAGTGGCCAGACGTAGACAAAAGCAATAAATTTCCCAACTAGATTCTAAGGCCTGTGAAAACAGGAATATAAGCATCTTTTGTCTGCCACTGTAACCCCTGAAATGTTTGGAGCCAGAACAGTACTTTGTGAATAGCTGTTTCTCAAAAATAAGTATGACGAGTAAGAGAAAAAGTAAAGTTAGTACAAGTTTGAGAGGTGGCTTGTAGAATAAATTCTAGGCCATAACTGGAGATACCATCTGGACTTAGTTTTGAACAATGAGGAAAACTGAACCAAGTCAATGAAAGGATGTGGGTGAAGCAAAATGGTAGTAAATACAATAGGGGAATTGACATATTCACATAAAGCTCATGGTATAGTTTAAGTACTTTTCTTTGACCAGAGTGAAGAGTTCCTAATGGTAAATCACAAGAGATGAGACTGACAAGAGGTGAGAATACAAATCATGAAGGACCATTCATGTCATGCAGAAGCCTTTAGATTTTTGTCTTATAGACAAGAAGGTCCAGTTGAAAGAATTTAAGCAATAGAGTTTAAGGTTAATAATATGCTAAAAATCACTCTGGCAGCTAGTTGGAGGAGAGGAATGAAAATAAGGTGACTTGCTAGGAGGCTATTAAAGTAACTGTGACATGACATGAGCAAGGCTTGAAATATGGGACTGACAATAAATGAAGAAGATATAGCTAGATGAGATTTGATAGATTTGCCCTTATGGAAAATGTTTAGTCTAAAAGAGGCCCAGATGAACTGAAATACAATATTTGGTTCATTATTAGTATTACTATATTCAACTATTAAGAAGCTCTGGTAGCATAGTGGTTACGAATGGGGCTGCGAACCTTAAGGGAAACAGTTCAAAACTACCCGCTGTTCCATGAGAGAGATGAGGCTTTCTGCTCCCGTAAAGATTTACAGCCTTGGAAACCCTGTACAAGGTCGCTATGGGTCGGTTCCGACTCCAAGGCACATAACCACCACCACCACCACATATTAAACTATTATGTTTTATTATTTGTTTTAGGTGGTCAAGCCAATTGCCAATGATTAATTATAGAACTCTCAGTCATATTCATTTCCTCAGCAAGTATTTATTAATCACCTACTGTGTTAAGGAGCTCTGGTAAAGTAGTGGTTACGAATCGGGCAGCGAACCTTAAGGTCAGCAGCTTGAAACTACCCGCTGTTCCGCGAGAGAAACATGAGGCTTTCTGCTCCCGTAAAGATTTACAGCCTCAGAAACCCTGTATAGGATCGCTATGGGTCGGAACCGACTCGACGGCATTTAACAACAACAACTGTGTGAGAAGACTCCTGGTATGTCACTGTAGGATAAGCACCGGCCTGCTAACTTCAAGGTCAGTACTTCAAATCACCAGGCACTCCTTGCAAACCCTGTACAGGGTTGCTATGAGTAAAAACCTACTCAACAGAACTTAACAACAACAACTTTATCAGAAATACTATGCCATGTCTTAGGAATACTGTGGTATACTTCACAGAAAGAATTCAGTCATTTTCTTTAGTTGTGTTTTAAATGGTAGCATATAGTTTTTTTAAAGTATTTTTTGTTACTAGTCATGGAAAAAGACTAGTATTGGGGTACCTAGGCATTAAATGGGATTAGTAGAAGTTGAGTAGTTTATAAATTAATGGAAATTGACACTAAAAATCAACCACGTAAGAAGGAGCAATTATTTGAATGGAACAGTTTCATGGGCAGGTGTTTGTCTATACTGTAGGGTCAAGCAATTATCTTGTGATAGATTCAGGGAAGAGACCATTTCAGGAGGTTGCAGCTGAAAGTTCACATACACGCTGAAACTCTGTCCCATCCAGAGTACCAGATACTAGAAAGCTAATTCTCTATTTGATTAACTGGCTAACACATTGATTATGCTGATACAGAAAGGAAATGAATAAATGCAGATATTTAGTTATACTGCAATGTAAATTGAATAAAGAGAGCAATTAAATGAACTTTACTCTCTCAGGGCAGAATATTTCCACAATTTAGATTTGATTTTGTGCTCTGTCACATACTATGTGAGTTTGCATGAGATATTTAATCTCCTTTAAGTCTCAACATCAAATAACAGTAATAGGACCTGCCTTGCTGTGTTCTTATGAGGATTAAATTACATAATATGTATAAAGGGATTAACCCAGGCTGTAACATATGGATTTATTTCCATCATGAGAATTTATCCATTCATTGTTTTAAGCATTGAGGAAGCAGTTTTGTTCAAAACAGAAAAAAAAAAAAAATGTTGCCCTCATGGAGCTAACTTTTTACTGAATAAAATTATTATCATAAATTTATTTTAGAATTAATTTTGTTACCTATGAAATGCTAGCAATATTACAATGTACGGTATAATTATAGGGGTTGTATGTAATACCACAGAGCAGTCCAGTTTACTTATTTCTACTGTTGATTATTAAGGAAGTAAGTCTATTTAACCAAGAGAAAGACAAGGAAGATATGAGAACATTTTATAAAACCTGTGAATTTATTCAAGTTAATTTCATTGTAATATCCACTATTAGTGAGACTTCATATAGATGCTCTAGATCTTGGCATTTTGTCCCTTAGAAGAAGAATGTAAATTGTTTTGCAAATCAAGAAATATTGTGAAGAACGGACTTAAACATATTCCAATGTCACATCACATTATGGAGAGTTACTGCAAAAAGAGTGGCCACCCTGGCTTCCGGGAGCACTCTGGTTGTACGTCTTCCAGTACAGAGCTGTTTGTTCTTTTGGCAGTCCATGATACATTTAATATTGACCCCTAACACCATAGCTCAAATGCATCAATTGTTCTAGGGTATTCCTTATTCACTGTCCAAGTTTTGCATGTTTATAAGACTCCTGAAAATACCATGGATTGGGTCAGGCAGACCTTAGTCCTCCAATTGCTGTCTTTGATTTTCAACACTAAAAAAGGTCTTGTACAGCAGATCGGTCTGCTGATTTCTTGACTGTTGTTTCCATGAGTGTTAATGGCTGATCCAAAATTACTTTGACAATGAGACAGATTGGCATAGTGGCAGCTGCAATGGGCTCAATGTAACAATTGTGAGGGTGACATAGAATTGGGCAGTGTTTTGTGTTATATTGCATAAGGTCACTATTGGTCAGAACTGACTTAAGGGTACTTAACAACAACAATAGCATACCAACCTTGTACGTAGGTTTTTAGGCTGTTAATCTTTGCGGGAGCAAAAGGCCTTATCTTTCTTCTAGTGAGCAACTGGTGGATTGGAACTGTCAACCTTGCAGTTAGTAGCACAGTGCTTACCTTATAGTGCCAATACGGTTCCTTTGTATTATACAAGGGTGCCAGGAAATACATTTTATTTTTCATTTCTTATTCACTCTGAAAATATTTATCTAATGCTTAACAGTGTGCTTGAAACCTCTAGCAGTATAGATAAAGTCAAGACAGAGTCATATAAGAACTGTTTCTGGTTTTCAGTAAATGCTATTTTTTTTACTTACTGATAAATAATAGATAGATAGAGGGATAGGATAACTTCACCCTGGGACATTGTATACATATTAATTGAGAGCTCTTTGTGTGTTGGAGACTTTTTCTAGGCAAAAGGAAATTTAGAAATAAGCAGAAACATTCTAACATTCTAACTAAAAAATACATATGCATTAATATGCAATATACCATTTGTCTTACCTTTTAAATTTTAAATATTCATCTGCAATTTTGCTTGGAGGGAAATAATATGATATAAAGATATAATTTTATGTAACTTTATGATTGTATGTCGATATTGTTAAGTGCTATTGAGTCAGTTCCAACTCATAATGAACCTGAATAGGGTTTCCAAGGAGTGGTCAGTGGTTTTGAACTGCCACCCTTGAGGTTAATAGACCAGTGCTTTTCAAATAACACCACACTAGAATTCCATGATTATATAGCTGTTCAAAAATAATTTGCTTTACCTTTTAGTCTATTTCTAGTCATTTAAATTTGTAAAAAATGTGGTTGATGAATATTTTCCTTGACTTTGAATATTAACTGCTGAAGTTTATGTATTTGTATATTTTCTAATAAATCTAGTATATTTCTTTTTTAGATAGCATCACTGCAGTTTATTTGTTATCCTCTTAGTAAGTACCAGATATTTTAAGTACTACTTAAAAGAAATATTTTGTTGTCAATTTCTTTTATTTTTTGAGTGAACTATTTATTCATTAATTTATTTTCATGCTTATTTGTTTACTAGTAGGAAGAACCATGCTATACATTTTTCTTTCAGTATCTCTTAGGCTATATTTCAGAGATTTTAACATGCAAGTCTCACAATGCTGTTCATGACCACCTTAATTTTCTTTTTGTTTCAGTGTGTCAGTGTTTATTTATGTGAGGTTGTTGCTAATTTAAGCATAAATTTTAAAAATTAAAATGTGATATAGAAATGCAATTATGTTATTATTATTGCATGCCATCAAGTTGATTCTGACCCAGAAATCCTATAAGCCAGAGTAGAACTTACCCCACAGTGTTTCATAGACTTCAAGAATATAAATACCTTGTTCTGTAAAGTGCATAAAGTGATGTAGTCTACTTTGTCAGAAGTCTGAAACATATTTACTTAATGCTTAGACTGATTTCTTTTCTTTCTCAAAATAAAACTTTAGAAAACACTTGCAACTTTAATAATAAATAAAAAAGAACTTAGACTATTAAGACTAAGTAGAATCAAATTAATATCAACAGACATTATATCTATCCAAAGCTTATAATCCTATTCATGTTTTTATATTTTGGAATGTGCTTTAAAAAAGAATTTCCTAATAGTTCATTATTGACACAACAAAGTATTTTTGGCATAGAAGTTCCATGTCATCTTTCTATACAACCTCTACTTTTATTATTTCCAGTAGGGAATAAAACACTTTGTGTTTTTGTTGTTGTTGGTATTCCTACTTGTATATCTCCATTTGTAAAACTGCTTGGAAAAGGGAGTTAGAAATAGTGGTTTATCCTTTTAAACAAACCAGCACTCACTCTTTTCCCCATTTCTTTCATGTGATTACATCTGAATGACAACAAACAACACTTAAAATAATTTACTTTACGTGTAAGGAAGAATAATTTTACAGGTGTTAAGGTGCCCTCAAATAGGTTCAACTCATAGTGACCCTGTATAGAGTTTTTGAAGCCCAGCTGGTGTGTTTGATCTGCTGACCCATGGTTAGCAGCACCATGAAGTATAGGAAAATGCTGCCAAGAGAAATAGATTATCATTCCTACCATTAAAAAATGCAGCTGTTTCCTCTTTTTCTCTCACGTCCTGGAGCTTCTTTGTTCAGATGCTTTATATTCTTCCAAAATTCCTTGCTCAAAATGCCACAAATATTGGAAAGTGTAACCTTACTGACCCATGCATAAACTGCTAGTTTTATTTTTTAATATTCTTAATAATAGATGCATTTTTAAATATGAGTAGTAAGCCCTCAGTGGCTTCTCCTTTAAACAGAAATCTTCTGCTAAACAAATCTGGAGGTGTTTACCATTTTCTTTTAATGACAAGTGCATAGTCAAGCAGATCTAATCTAAACTTGGGAGATCACTCAACTGAGTTGAATTTTTCTCACTTGTAAAAACGAAATGAATAGTAAGTAACTTATAAGATGGATATAAGGAATATAATGCATATAAAGCCAGTTTTAATGCCCTGCTTACCAACTGTTGTTTGTTGTTAAGTGCCATCCAGTCTGTTAATAGCGACCTTGTATAGGATTTCTGAGGAGTGACTGGGGAATTTGAATAGCCAACCTTGTGCTTCAAACTGACCTTGAAGTCGAATGCTTATCCTATGTTGCTACACCAGGACTTGCTTTCCAATGTTGTTATTGTTAAGTGCCATCGAGTGAGTTCTGATCCATAGCAACGCTATATAGGGTTTCCAAGGAGTGACTGGTAAGCTTAAACCACCGACCTTGTGGTTCAAAGAGACTTTACAGTCCAACGCATTAACCCACGGTGCCACACCAGAACTCCAGTTTTCCAATAGAATATTTAATAAATGTATGTTGTTGCTGTAGTTAAGTGCTGTTGAATCCATTTAGACTCACAGCAAACTTGTATAGGGTTTCTGAAGAGTAACTGATGGGTTTGAACTACTAATCTTTCAATTAGCAGTCCAGTGATTATCCTATAACGCCACACCAGGACTCCTGTTGTTATTATTGCTATTATTTAAATTCACCAAAGAATTTAATACTGCTGCAAAGGATTGAATTTTTTCTTTCCTCTTTATAATACTGTGGATCTATAACATTATACACTTTAAAGCCATAACACTAGTACTTTGTGGATCTATAAAAATTGGCTCATCTGAGATCTAAATATATTGTATACTGTTACAAAGTTATTCTTACTAAATCAACATTTTTATACTCTTGTATAGAGATAGAGTGCCTTCATTGTTTCTGTCTATATTATCTGCTTGTTAATGATCACATCCCTTGCATGAAATTCAAATATTCTGCAATTTGGATCCAACACAGTATTCTCATCCTAAATGAGCTTGTGCTATAGTAATCAATAGTTTCATGTGCATGTGAAAATTGGACAATGATTAAGGAAGCAGCAGTCAAGAAATTAAACGATGTACTGCATTAGGCAAATATGCTGCACAAATCAAGTCTTTGATTACTTCAATTTTTTCTCCATTTATATGGGGATGTTGCTTACTGGTCCAGTGGTAAGGATTTTTTTTTTTTTTTTTTCCTTTACATTAAGTTGCAACCCATACTGAAGACTACGGTCTTTGATTTTCATCAGTAAGTATTTTAAGTCCTCTTTGGTTTTAGCCAGCAAAGTTGCATTATCTTCGTATTGCAGGTTGTTAATGAATCTTCCTCCAGTCCTGATGCCACATTTTATTTTCATATCATCGAGCTTCTCAGATTATTTTCTCAGCATACAGATGGATTAAGTATGATGAAAGAATACAATCCTGTAGCATACCTTTCTGAATTTTAAACCATTTGTTGTTCCCTTGTTCCATTCTAACAACTGCCTCTTGTTCTATATACAGATTTCTCATCAACACAATTAAGTGTTCGGGAATACTCATTTTCTGCAATGTTTTCCATAGCTTATCATGATCCACATAACTGAAAGCCTTTGCATAGTCATCAAAGCACAGGTAACATCTTTCTGGTATTCTCTGCTTTCGGTCATGATCCATTTGTTGACATTGCATTTCAAACTGACCTTGAAGTCCAGTGCTTATCTTACAGCACCACATCATAACTCCTATGTTGATAAAAGTTATCTAAGTGTATATATATGTATATATATAATATTCAGATTGTAGTTAGGTACCAAATAGTCAATACCAACTCATAGTGACCCTATGCACAACACAATGAAACACTGCTCAGTCCTAGGACAACTTCACAATTGTTGTGTTTGAGCCCATTGTAGCTGCTGCTGTATCAATACATTTTTTAGGGGTCATCTTGAAAATGCCATGACTTGGGTCAGGTAAACTATAGTCCTGAAACTGACATCTTTGCTCTTTAACAACTTAAAAAGGTCTTTTACAGTATATTTAAAAATCTAATGGGTCATTAAATTTCTTCACTGCTAGCTCCATGAGCATTGATTGTGGATCCAAGCAAATCGAAGTCTTTGACAACTCCAATCTTTTAATCTCACAACTTCAAAAACTATCATGATAAATCTCTACCATGAACTTCTAGAAGAACAAATACATGTTGGAAGAGGTACAGCCAGAATGTGCCTTAGAAACCAGGATGGTGAGACTTGGTCTCCCATACTTCAGACATGTCATCATGAGGGACCAGTCCCTAGAGGAGAACATCATGTTAGGTAAAGCAGAGGGTCAGCAAAAAAAACAGGAAGACCACAAAGAGATGGACTGCCACAGTGGCAGCAGCAATGGGCTCAAGCCTAACAGTAATTGTGAGAATGGCTAAGGACCAGGCAGTGTTTTGTTCTATTGTGCATGAGATTGCTATGAGTCAGAACCGATTTAATGGCATCTGGCAACAACAACAGCAACAACAAACAAATAAACACAAAACCTTGGTTGAAGTTTTTAATTTATGGACCTACTCACTATGAGTTCTCCAACAACTCTATTTCTATAGTAGTTAATTAATTCACTGCATAATAGAGAATGATTAGCTCCTAAAATACTGTTTTCTTTTTGAATGTCAAAGTTCTCTTCTTCCAAAAGCAATGGTGTTATTGCTTTTAAGTGCCATCTAGTTGGCATTGATTCATAGTGACCCTGTGTAGGATTTCTAAGGAGCTGAAGGTGGGTTTGACTTCCAGATCACTGGTTCTGCCTTCCATCTCATCTATTCTACTCCTTTGCCTTTTCAGAGTATTGTCTATTTCTGATATTCTGTTATTGATCATTTGGACCTCTTTCTGTAGGTTTTGAATTGTTTCCAATGCTGTATCTGTCTCATTTGATTGTTCCTGTAGCACTTTCCTGACTTCTTCCTTATTTTTCTCAACTCTATTGTAAAGTGTTTTGGAACATTTTATAATCATTTTTCTGAATTCCTTCTCAGGAATTTCCAAGGCCTGCCCTCCTTCCAGAATGTAGTCCAGGTCTACCTCTAGGTCATTTGTCTCAGACATTTTATCTTGTTTCTGGACATGTGCTGATATGGTCATCTGCTTTTGCTTCTTGGACATGTTTAGTATTTATCTGTGGCCTTAATACTTAATTGAGTGTGTATTTTGGTATTTTTTATGCTTTCTGATTGCTTCCAGGAATATGTGATCAGGATGTGGGCTTCCCTTTTCACTATTCTTATTGCTTAACTCAGAGTAACTTTCATAGTTGTTGTCTGTTTTCCTGGTATATGGCAGTTGGTATATGTTCTTGCCTGGGTTTTGGTGTTTTACAGAGTGTGATTGTAGCTTGGCTATATGGCAGCAGTTGCTGACTCTTCTTGTGTAATATATGGAGAGAAAGAGTCCTCCAAAAGTAGAAGGGGGAGCATATAACAGCAAACAGCACCAGTGGAAAAAAAAACAAGAGAAAAGAAAAACAAAATAGCAACAACAAAAACTAGACTGAATAGTGCAGTCTGTAATCACAAAAAAGGGAGAGGAGGGAGAGAAGAAAAAAATATATATATATGTAGCCTAATATGATTATGACTTTAATGTCCTCTCTTCAGCTTCTTGCTTTCAAAGCTGCCTGAGAGAGTTCAAGATGCCAGTGTTGGTTGTTATGCTATATCTCAGGCTTTAATTTTTGACCTGTTTTGTTTTTAAACTCTCTTTCCCTCTCTACAGCCCTATCCTGCCCTTTCCCATATTAAAAAACAAACAAACACACAAAAAACATTCAGGGTCTGCTCTTGGGCTGAGTATCTGTTCACATGGTTGGCAGAAGAACCCACCAGTGTCACCAGAATAGAGGTGGGCAAACAGTGGGTGTACCAATGACCAGATATCAAAAAAAGAAATTAGAACAAAGCAAAACTGACAAAGTGTTTTGTCCACCTTTGCTCCAAGGTTCCTACGGCATTTTCCCTTGGTGTTTCTGCTCCCCCACTTGGTCTTGCCATTTGGTCTCACGTTGACTCCGGGTCTCCGAGCCCAGCAGATTCAAAAGTATGCAATTTCTTACTTAAGCTTCAAGTTCCACAATCTATAAGCCTTCAAACTTTAAAAATATTCCTATCTCTGTGGTTCCGAGTTTTGGAGCTCTGCCCTGGCTCTGCTTTGCCTGGTATTCTGTGGTATGGCTGATGGCAAACTTTACTGTACCTCGACCCTAGCCACCATCAAGCCCCTGCAGGTGGGTTTGAACTGCTAAACTTGAAGATAGCATTCAAGAACTTAATCTACATTGCTACAGTAGGAATCCATAAGCAATATGAAACTTGAAAAGAAAAATACACAGAAATATTACACATTTCATCTTTAATATGCTCTGAAATACCATTTATACTTTTGTAAAGTTTGAGCAATTGATTTTTACAGTACATATAAGGGAAAAAGAAAGACTATGAAAATTTTACTGTGGGTTATATATCATTAGGACAGTATAGATTTAGTCTGGTCTATTGCACTTTCATGGTAGAAAGCAGTGTGCAATCATGATAAATGCTCAAAGTAGGCTAAGCCCTGGACTGATTTCTGAATTATTAAAGATGATTCAGAGTCAGCTCTCTTAAAAATAGTTTAAAGGGCTTTTAGTTCAAAGATATTTTATAAAAAGAAAAGATGCTTTTCAATTATACACATTCCTAATCTGTTTGCTTTTAAATTTTACCTCTTTCAGTTGCTAGTACTTGATATCTCTTATCCTAAGGTTTTTCATTATTTATGATGATATAATACAGCTTTGTGCATAGTGCTACTGTGAAAATTAAGTGAGACAAAAATACCATTGATATATCAGATTAGGTAGTAAGAGTTAGCTTCTCTTAACTACTAGTGCAATCATATATGATTATATAAATCCACTCCTTACTTATCAACCTGGTTAGGTTCCAAAGACCCTTAGTTCTGAGAAAATTAGAGATCTGTGAGAATGGAGGCTGATTGAATCAAATCACAAAATGGAAGATTGCATCTTTATGTAACAGTTAAATTTTATCATAGTATGTAGCTGACAACTTTTATAACTGTCAAACTGTGAGAATCATGGCTCAGCCAAGTTAACAACTTTAGGCACCACAGTCAGCAATGCTCTCACCTTGTACCTCGGCATTCATTATTGCCAGATTGGCATTGTTAATGAGCAAGAATCTGGTGATGTTGTTGCTTTTAGGTGCCATAAAGTCAGTTCTAACTCACAGCAACCCAATGCACAGCAGAACAAAACACTGCCTGGTCCTGCACCATCCTTACCATTGTTATGCTTGAGCCCATTGCTGCTGCTGCCACTGTGCCAACCCATCCTATTGAATGTCTTCTTTTTTGCTGACCATCTACTTTACCAAGCATAATGTCCTTTTGCAGGGACTGGTCCCTCCTGGTACTATGTCCTAAGTATGACAGAGAATATCTGAGAGTGGATGTATATTATTATTATAATTGGGCAATGTCAAATAACAAGATAGTAAGTGAGGATTAGATGTAATTGGTTATTCGTGAAATGCTTATAAATATCTGTACTTTATTTTTATTTAGAGTTCACTTGCTTCCAAAATGGAATTTGAATTTTTTGATAAGATATTTATTCATTTATTTAAATATATATATGTTGTTAAGTGCCATTGAGTCCATTCCAACCCATAGCAATCCTGAATAGAGTTTCCAAGGAGCGGCTGGTGGGTTTGAACTGCCTATCTTGTTCTAACTGACCTTACAGTCCAGCACATTAACCTACAGCACCACACCAGCCAGGAATCTCTCTCTCTCTCTCTCTCTCACACACACACAAGACAGAGAAAAAAACTAAAATAAGAGAGTGTCGCTAATGGAATCTATTACAACTTCATGTTAAACATTAATGAAATAGTAATTTTTTTACTTTATCAGATATTTTTAATTACATGCAACCTACCATTGTCTAATTCTTTGATTTTAGATTGTGACATATAAGGAATTACCAGAGCTAAATATTCAGTGTTTTGTCTAGGTTTGGGCTGTCTATCTGTTCAAGCTTTTAGAGCAGATATATTTCTTATTCTTTCAATATATTGACTGTATAATTAAGTATTTCTATGGTACAATACAAAGAAACCCGATTGTTTCCTCTTTGCACTCTGTATGAAATATGTAACAGTAGAATGAAGTGATTTAAAAGTATTAGTTTTGTTCTATATTAATTGCTTTTTTTTCTTTTAATAAGAAATAGGAGACATATTATAGGATTAAGATACTCCAGGGTGTATTTTATTGATCCACTAATACATGATTTGGGTGGTTAAAGCACTTAGCCTTTAGGTTTGCAGCTCATAATGTACCCTAGGCATGAATAAATTGAATAATAAAATGTACCCTGGAGTGTCTTGATGTCATATTAAAAATAATAAAACACATGAACTTATATATTCTGAATTCAAATAAAGAAAAAGGTTAGCTATGCAAACACTTAGAACTCTGAGTTGAATTAAATTTTACTTTCCTAAAAGCCTAATAATATGGTTGTTATGCTGGTGTGGTGCTGTGGGTTAATGTACTGGACTGAAAAGTCAGTTTGAGCCACAAGATCAGCAGTTCAAGCTCACCAGCTGCTCCTTGAAAGTCCTATACAAGGTTACTTACTGTGTGTTGGAACTAACACAATGCATACAATTTTATTCTATTCAGTAAATTTTCTTAACTTTGTTTTCTAAAAACAGTCTAGTGGACTTACAGTTTAAAAATAATAATAATAATGCCCTTGATTAACTTTGAAGAACCCAAAGGCAAAATTTGAATACTTCAGTATTGTTATTATTAAGTGCCGACTCATAGCGACCCTTTATAGGTTTTCCAAGGAGCTGCTAGAGTATTGGTGTGGCCTGTGGGTTTATGTGCCAGACTGCAAAGCCATTTTAACTGCAAGGTCGATGATTCCAACTCACCAGCTGCTCCTTGGAAACACTATGTAGGATCACTATGGGTTGGAACTGACTTAACGGCACTTAATAACAACAACAAAGAGCGGCTGGTGAGTTGGACCTGCCGACCTTGTAGTTCAAACCAAAGTTGCAGTCAAGTGAATTAACCCACATAGTCACACTTATAGACATATGGTGGTATTGGTAGCGGTTGTGTGCCATGAAGTCAGTTCCAACTCATAGCCACCCTGCACAGAATTTCGGAGACTGTAGGTCTGTACAGGTGCAGAAAGCCTCATCTGTCTCCCATTGAACAGCTGGTAGTTTTAAACTGCTGACCTTGAGGATAGCAGCTCAGCTGGTGACCACTACACTACCAGAGCTCCTATATAGATGGACTAAAGGAAATTTATTTAGCATCTCTGATTTCAATGCAAAATTCCTTTCATATTTTAATATATTGTATGCCTTCTTCTAAATCTTGTTTTCCTTTCAATGATAACTTTTTTTTTCCCACTAATATATTGCATAATTTAAATGTGATAAGAACTCATTCAGGAATTATGCCAAGTACTAGGAATTGAAAAATGATTAAAACACATTGCTTACCTTTGAAATGTTCACACTCTATAGGGAAAATCGAAACAAAAGATAAATTCATACACAAGGCAAAGTGCTGTGTCCTGCCTAATTCAGTGTCCTATCTAATTCTGCCTTGTAAGTGAGAGGCGAGCTCTACAAAGAAGGACACATTTGCAAAATAGGTGATAGATAAATAATAAATAGATAGGCGTTAGATGAATACATAGATAAACCATTCAGATGGACTGATTGATGGATGAATGGATGGATGGGTACATGTGAGTAGATGGGTGAACAGATGGATGGGTGGCCTGAGGAGTCTGAGAAAGGCTGCAGAAGTGATGAGGCAGATCTATCATCTGATGAGAATTAGTCTGTGGCTTAAAAGAAATTGGACTTCTTACTGAAGGCAATAGGAAGCTATCAAACTCTTTTATTGTTGTTTTTGGTGTGTTTTGTTTTGTTTTGTTTTATCAAGGGAGTGATCCTGCATAGGGATTCTGAGGGGCATCTGGTGGGTTTGAGCTGCTGACCTTGTGATTAGCAATCCAATACTTATCCTACAGAGCCATAACAGGACCCCAAGGGAGTCAAGTTCTTGTTAAAGTGATCTTGTACAGGTTTTTGGTTTTTTGAAGCTGTAAATTTTTGCTGGAGCAAAAAGCCTCATCTTTCTCCCACAGAGCAGCTGGTGGACTGGAACCATGGATCTTGAGGTTAGCAGTCCAGTGCTTATCCTACAGACTCATATGAATAGATTAATATTTTGAAAATATCCCTCTAATAGCACCGTGGAAAACAGATTGTTCTGGAGTAAGATATAGTAAGGGATTAATGACAGTGAGAAGAAAACTAATAAAAGCAAAATTTGAGAGAAATATTTGAGGTAAAGTGATGTCGCTCCTTCCAATACATTCAAGTGGACACTGCATCTTGATGCCTAATAAGATACAGGGTATAGAATTAGGTGGACAGAAATGCAATAAGACATTTTGGAAGGTTTGGTACTTTTTTAAATCTAGAACAGTAACTAATACTAGCCCAAGGAATGAGCCTTGCAATACTCAGGATGAATTTTATTTGCTGTAGGAGATATTTTCTCAGTTGTCTGGTCAAGGGTCTCTCCTCATCTGTTCCTACAAGTTATCTGTGTACAATTTTGTGAAGTCACTTAGAATTGATACTGAAAGTTTCCTCCCACCATTGAAATAATAAACTTTGTAAAGAATTCTGTTTTATTTATCTTAGTATCTCTAGTGATTTTCACAATGTTTGTTGTAGGACACAGGTGGTATTATTGCAGTGATTTAGATGGGAAATTGTGCATATATATTTAATTTGGGCAGATTAAATAAACAAAAAAAAGATTTATATAATAAACATTACTGGGAAGCAGCAGAGATACTTTATTAAGTGATGAGAATTAGTCACAGACATTTTGCCACCAAAGCTCACATCTGCAAATCTTGTCTGGCAAATTATTGTCTTGATTGGCATCCATCAACTCATCCCCACTACCTTCCAGAAAGGATTCAGTTCCTTTCACAGAGCACATAAAGACATTCAAGATTTAATAAGTACTTATGTCAAAAGTTCCTGAGAGCTGATCACTATACAAGTTTTCACATAAGATGCATGGCTTAGCCATATCAAGATGATTGCTGTTTTGTGCACACCATGTTTATTCACTCCTTGACATTTTGTACATGTCATTTTCTCAAGCTGAAAACTTCTATTTATTTTTTAAATCTCAATGCAAATATTGCCCTACTCCAAAATTTCTTCTTTGAATGAGATAATCTGCCATTCTTTTTTTCAGAATATCTACATTCTAATACTTAATATACTATATTATAACCAATTGCTATTTCACATTTTACCATGAGCTATGCCTCAGTAATTATTAAGAATGTGTCATTCAATAAACACTTTTGAATGAAGAGAAATATGAGGGTTTTTTTTATGCCCTAATTCAATCCCTTTCTGATAAAGCATATTATACTTATGTATACTATATATCCCTCCTTATTACTAAAAGAGTCCTGGTGTGGCACTGCAGGTTAATGTGCTAGACTGCAAGGTCAGTTTGAATCACAAGGTAGGCAGTTCAAGTCACCAGTTTGCTCTTTGGACACCCTATTTCTAAAAGGAAAATAGGAAATTCAAAAGAATAGTGTACTAAAGGAATTTGAATGAGGACTCAAAAATGAGACTAAGAATGCGCTATTAGGTTTACTGTTATTGTTAGGTACCACCAAGCTGGTTCTAACAAATAAATATCCCATGCACAATAGAAAGAAACACTGCCTGGTCCTGAGTCAATCTCACTTCAGCCCACTGCTGATGCCAAAGTGTTAATTCATATTAATGGGGCTTTCCTCTTTGTCACGTACCCTCAACTTTGTTGTTGTTGTTAGGTGCCATCAAGT
>NW_006408735.1:2155803-2156841 GCF_000296735.1 Chrysochloris asiatica
TTTAGTGGTTCATGCATAGATTTAAATAAGTGGTATTAACGTCTTTTTTAGATGTATGGATATTATCCTATCAAAGACAACACTGTACTTCACAATATATATTAGAATGTTCTTTTTCATGATGATGAGTGTAATACTATTCCTCTGCAATTTGTCAATCCTTTCATAGTAAACCATATGATTATCAGATTCAGTATGGCTAATACCAGGCAATTTCAGTTCACTATTGCCTAGAACATTGATCATTAGGTATTTCATTTAATTTTTGACAACTTCGAATTTTTCTGGATTCATACTTTGTGCATTCCATGTTTCAATTAGTAATGGATGTTTACAGCTGTTTCTCCTCATTTTGCATTGTGCCCAACAGTAAACGAATGTCTCCAAAGCTTTCCTCTGTGTCAGCATGGTCAACTCTACTTTAAAGAGGCAGCTCTTCTTCCCTGGTCATATTTTGAGTCCTTCCAACCTGAGGGGCTCATCTTGCACTATATCTGACTATTCCGGTGCTATTCACAATGTTTTCATTTTCCAGCCCTGTATCTGACAAGGTTTTGCTGCTATCCATAAGGTTTTCAGTGGTTAAACATTCAAAAATAGTCCTCTCATTCTTCCTAGTCTGTCTTAGTTTGGAAGTTCAGATGAAATCTATCCTCCATGGGTGACACTGCTAGTATTTAAAATACTAGTGCCATAGCTCTCTGCATCACAGCAACATGCAAGCCATCATGATCAACTGACAGATGAGTGGTAGAATTATTAGGTAAGGGTCTGAATGATATTCTATTAATTATTTAGTCCATTAGAATCCAAGAAATTAATATCAAGTTTGAGTTTACAAAGCTAATTAAATATAATAAAATAATCTGAAAGATAAAGATTTCATTAAAGATTAAGGATAAGTAGCTTTTTAAACTCAAGGAAGACTTCTATTTCTTTCACTTTTCAAATTGGAAGAAAAAAATTCAGTATCTTGTGTACAAAGAAACTATGGTGATGGTGGTCATGTGACATGGAGTTGGTTCCAACTAAGAACGA
>NW_006408735.1:2157776-2158963 GCF_000296735.1 Chrysochloris asiatica
CTTAAATTATTGGGTACCACAAATAAGAAGGAAATGCTTGCTAGAACAGTAATATCTTGAGTTGACAAAGTGATAGTTAAAAGTCAGGTATGATTCCAGACCCAATTAATGTTTACAGTAACTAGACTACTAGTATGTATATTGGTAAGAAAGAAATTGTCTTATGGTAAGAGAAGTCCTTGAGATCATGGCACTAGAAATACAGTAAGAAAGACTAGTTCTTCTTGGGACATTTTCATAGAATAACAAATCTGCAAAATCCTGAAAATACTAGTGCACAGCATATTGGGGTAAAGTTCAAATTTATATTATGTATGTGATGTTGGAATTTGAAGCTAAAACGTTAATAGCAACAATGACATCAGAAACATAAAAAAAAGAAAAAATCATTGTTGCCTTTTGCTCAGATGGGATAATTTTTATTTATTTATCATGAGGTTCACTTATTGTTTCCTCTGTCAATTTCTGGTATTTAGCCTGTCCAGTGAATTTTTATTCATACTGTTGACTTGTTTTGTGTAGAAAACCCCATGGTTGCATTTCTTTGCTGAGAACTTCTATTTTTTTAGTTGTTTAAAGAGTATTTTCCCTTTTTGTTGTTGCTGTTAAGTGCCATCGAGTAAGTTCCAACCCATAGCTACCCTGTATAGAGTATCCAAAGAGCAGCTGGTGACCTGGAACCACGTAGTTCAAGCTCACTTTGCAGTCCAGCACATTAACCCACAGTGCCACACCAGGACTACATTTTCCCTTCTTAGAACATGGTTATAATAACTGTTTTATAGTCTTTGTTGATATATGTGTCATTTCAAGATTGCTATCTTTCAATTAACTTTTTTCCTTGAACATTGTTGAGTAGGCTTAGTTCTTTGAGATTTTTGTTGTTGTTTGGTGTTATTAGGTGCCCTTTAGTTGGTTGTGACTCATGGCAGTCCTGTTGTTCTTAAGTGCTGTCAAGTCAGTTCTAACTCATAAGACTCTGTATAAGGTTTCTGAGGGGCAGATGGTGGAATTGAACCACTGGTTTTGCTCTTAATGTCCATTGCTTATCATACAGCACAACCCTAGGATGCCATAGCAACCCAATGGAAAGCAAAATGTGTCATTCTCATAATTGTTGTGACATTTGAGTGCACCGTTGCAGCCACTGTGTCAATGTGTCATTTTCAGGGTCTTCCTCATTTCAC
>NW_006408735.1:2159943-2167113 GCF_000296735.1 Chrysochloris asiatica
GGTTCAAATTGAATGTTATGATTTAACATCTATTTATCATAGTTCCAATATCAGTTTAGTTTCCAAAGCCTTGATATTGATGTTCTTATCCAGACAATGTACTAATTTTCAAGTTGGCCATACACCCATATCAGAGTTCATATTCCAAAGCTTTTGCTGTATTGATTCTTGTCAAACATACATGCATAGCTAAGGGTGAGCCATGGACTTTACACACAGAGGTGAAGAATCCCCTTTCAATGTTGATATGGGTTAACCCATATTTCTAGATACTAGGGACATATTTGCTCTTGATCATATGCTTGATCATATGATCAAGAGCCAATGATACTGAAGGAGGCAGTCCAAGGTGTAAGGTGAAGGAATTGGCAAAGAACAAGGTACCAGGAATTGATGGAATAAAAATTGAAATCATTCAAGAAAGTGAGGCAGCACAGGAGGCACTCACTCATTTCTGCCAAGAAATTTGGAAGACACTATCTGGCTGACTGATTGGAAGAGATCCATATTTGTGCATATTACAAAGAGAGGTGATCAAATGGAATGCAGAAATCATCGGACAATCTCGTTGATATCTCATGTGAGTAAAATTTTGCTAAAACTAATAGAGAAATGGCTACAATCATACATTCACAGAGAACTTCTGGAGGTTCAAGCCAGATTCAGAAGAGGCCGTGAAACAAAGGCTATCATTGCTGATGTCCGATGGATCTTGGCTGAAAGCAGAGAATATCACAAAGATGTTTACCTGTGCTTTATTGACTATGAAAAGGCTTTTGATTGTGTGGATCATGACAAGCTATGGACAACATTGAGTATTATGGAACACTTAATTGTGCTTATGAGGAATCTGTACCTGGACCAAGAAGCAGTTGTTTGAACAGAACATGGGAACACTGAATGTTTTAAAATTTAAAAAGATGTGTAACAAGGTGGTATTCTTTCACCATATGTATTCAACCTGTATGCTGAGTAAATAATCTAAGAAGCTGGGTTATATGAAGAAAAACATGGCATCAGGATTGGAGGAAGACTCATTAACAATCTGCGATATGCAGATGATACTGAAAGTGAAGAGGACTTAAAACATTTACTGATGAAAATCAAAGAGCACAGCCGTCAGTATGGATTACATCTCAATGTAAAGAAAACAAAAGTCCTTACCTCTAGATCAATAAACAACATTCTTGTCAATGGAGAAAAGATTGAAGTTGTCAAGGACTTCATTCTTCTTGGATCAATTATTAACACTCAATGAAGCAGCAGTCAAGGAATCAAACGATGTATTGCATTAGGAAAATCTGTTGCACAAGACCTTTTTAAAGTGGTGAAGAGTGAAGATGTCAGCTTGAGGACTAAGGTGCACCTAACCCAAGCCATGGTATTTTCATATGCATGTGAAAGCTGGATAGTGAATAAGGAAGACCATAGAAGAATTGATGCTTTTGAGTTATAGTATTGGAAGAGAATGTTGAAAGTGCCATGGGCTGCCAAAAGTACCAATAGATTCATTTAGGAAGAAGTGTAGCCAGAGTGCTCCTTGGAGGCCAAGATGGCCAAACTTCATCTCTCATATTTTGGACATATTGTAAGGAGGGACCAGTCGCTGGAGAAGGATATCATGTTTGGTAAGGTAGAGGGTCAGAGAAAAAGAACAACAGCCCCAATGAGATGGATTAGCCAAGGGACGGCTTCAAACGACTCAAGCCTGGCAACAGTGGTAAGGTTGGCCCAGGATTGGGCAGTGTTTCCTTCTGCTGTGCATAAGGTCGCTATGGGTTGGTACTGACTTGACGGAACCTAACAACAACAACAGGGACATATTTGAATAGTGCCCCATTTTCAAATGGAGTTAAGTTTTTTAGACCTTCACTTACAACTCAAAATAATGAGTAACAGTTGCAAATATCCATTAATAATCAGAAATTCAATGTTTGAAGTGTGAATTAAAGAAAATTGGAAGTTGTCAAATATTAAATAGAATGGATAAAAGGACTTGTTGTTTTTGTTAGGTACCATTGATTCGGTATCTACTCATATTGACCTTATTATGCACAGCAGAACAAAACACTGCCGGATTCTGGGCCAATCTCACTACTGTTGCCACGTTTGAATTCATTGATGCTGCCAATTGGCCAATCTATTTTGAATCCAACATTCATGTGATTTACTAAATCAGGAATAACAAACTCAAAGGGAATTTTGTCACTTTCTTTGTCAAAAGGAGTATTTCAAAATCTATCTTGAAGTTCAATGCTGTTGCTAGAATAATATTCATACATTTACAAGGAAGACCAACTAATACCATTATTTTTAAAATTTACACACCAACTTATGATGGTGAAATTGAAGAACTCTGCCAAATTCTTCAGTCTAAAATTGGTCAAACATGCAATCAAAATGTATTGATAATGACTGATGATTGGAATACAAAGGGTGGAAACAAAGAGGAAGGATCCATTGTAGGGAAATATGGTGTTGATGATAGCAACGATGTTGTAGACCAAATGATATAATTTTGAGGATGGACTAATTCATTGCAAATACCTTTTTTAAAACAACTTATGAAATAACTGTGTACATGGAAATCACCAGGTGGAATATACAGATACCAAATTTACTACATCTGTGGGAAGAAAGGGTGGAACTATTCAGTATTTTCAGCTAAAACAAAGCCAAGGGCCAACTTATACTAGACAACCAGGGGCCTGAACTCATATGCAAGTTCAGGCTGAAGCTGCCAAAAATTAAAACAAGTTCATGAGAGTCAAAATATGACCTTGAACATATGCTACCTGGATTTAGACCAGAAGTGTTATGGGATGACATGAAGAACACCATACAGGAAAAAAGCAAAGGTTCATTAAAAATACAAGAAAGAAAGGGCCAAAATGGATGTTAGGGGAAATTTTGAAGCTTGATTTCCAGAATAAAGGTACTAAAAGGAACTGAAAAATGACGAAGTAGGAGTGCTGAACAGAAAATGTCAGAGGACAACTCAAGAAGACAAAGCCAAATATTATAATAAAATGTGCAAAGACCAGAAGTTAGAAAAGCAAAAAGAAAGAACATGTTCAGCATTTCAAGCCTTAAAAAACTGAAGAAAAAAAATCAAGTTGTGACTTGAAATACTAAAGGATTCTATGGGTAAACTGTTGAATGGTAGAGGGAGCATCAAAAGAAGATGGAAAGAATAAACAGAGTAACTCTACAAAAATAGTCCATAGCCAACCACTTCAAGAGGTAACATAAGATCAAGAACCAATGGTCCTAATAGAAGAAGTCCAAGGTAGGTATACTGAAGGCCCTGACAAAGAACAAGACTACAGATTGATAGCATACAAATTGAAATTTTTCAGCAAACTGATGCAGCACTATACCCATCTATTCCAAGATATTTGGAAGACAGCTACCTGATCAAGTACTCGAAGAGATCCATATTTGTGCCCTTTCCAGTGGAAATCATCAGACTATATTATTAATCTCACATGCAAGTAAAATTTTGCTAAAGATAATTTTAAAATGTCTGTAACAGTCCATTGACAGGGAGCCACCAGAGGTTCAAGCCAGATTTGGACGAAAATGTAGAACAAGATATCACTGCTGACATCAGATGGCTGTTGGCTGAAAGCATTGACCTCCAGAAAGATGTTTAGTGGTGCTTTATGGACTGCACAAAGGCTTTCAACTGTGTGCATCATGACCAGCTATGGATAGCATTGTGAAACATGGGCATTCCAGAACTTTTCATTGTGCTCATGAGGAACCTGTAACTAGACCAGTAGGCAGTCATTCAAACAGAACAAAAAGCCACTGAATGGTTTAAAAGTAGGATAGGTGTCCACCAGGGTTGTATTCTTTCACTATACTTATGCAATCTATACACTGAGCAAATGATCTGAGAATCTGGGCTTTAGGGGTTGTTTCTCAATGTAAAGAAAACATAAATCCTCATAACTGGGTCAATAAATACCATCATGATACATGGAGAAATGATTGAAGTTGTGAAGTACTTCATTTTGCTTGGATCCACTATCAGCACTCATGGAAGCAACAGTCAAGAAGTCATATGACTTATTACATTAGGAAGATGTGCTCCACAAGAGCTCTTCAAAGTATTCTAGAGCAGGGATGTTAGTTTGAGAAGTAAGGTACTTATGGCCCAAGCCATGGTAATTTCAGTTACCTCATATGCATGTGAAAGTTGGACAACAAAAAGGAAGACTGTAGAGGAATTGATGCATTTGAGTTGTGGTGATGAAAAAGAATATTAAAACTACCATGGACTTCCAGAAAAACATACAAATCTGTTTTGGAGGAAGTACAGCCAGAATGTTCCTTAGAATCCAGAATGGTGAGACTTTGTCTCTCATACTTCTGACATATTAACATGAGGAACCTATTTCTGAAGAGTACATTACGCTTTTTACAGTGTGGATTTAGTGCAAAAGAGAAAGGCCCTCAGTGAGATGGATCTGCACAGTGTCAGTGGCAATGGGCTCAAGCATAGCATCAATTGTGAGGATGGTACAGGACCAAGGAGTGTTTCTTTCTGTTATATATAGCGTTATTATGAGTTGTATTTAACTTGACGACAACTAACCATGGAAACAAGGGAATTATTTTTGTGACACTGTGCCTAATAGAGGATCTCTGGTAGCGTAGTGGTTACAAGTTGAGCTGTTATCCAATCAGGGCATCTGATTCACTACACTCTTGTGAACTTTGTACAACTCCATATGCCTTGGGCAAAACAATGAAAGAAAAGAGAGAGAAAAATAGTATTACTTCAGCACTTTTCAAATGACAAGAATTCTTCTTTCCAGTTTCTCTGACTAAAAAAATAATTTTTTCTCAGAATTTTAAGTACTTGCTGCCACCATTTCTGCCACTTCTGTTGTCATTGCCACCACTATAGGATGCAGCTTTCCAAGTGGGGCTTACTTGGGACAGGATTAGACGAATAAGCAAAGAAAGTAAAACAATGGGACTTTACTATCACATACTCCAGTTTACAGAAGTTAGCCCTCCTAATTTCTGCAAGAGAATGATAAAAGTTTTCTTTGAGCTTTTGCTGTCCACATCTGCGGCACAGTTCCAGGATTTAGGCTGTTTTCAAGTCTAAACCAGGAGAGAAGGAAGAGAAAATAAAACAAAAGTCCCCATTGTAGGGGTTTTCTTTGAGTTTTTATTTCCTCCCTAATCCATCTGCTACTATTTACATTTCTTAGTCTTCAGATGGTTTTCAAGTATTTTCTCCAAGGTTTTTAATTATATTCACTTTGTAATGTTGTTGATTGCTGTTGAGTCATTTCCCAACAGGACAAATGGCGCAATCTTGTGAATAGGAGATATAAAATGCATGTGTACTGTATATTAGTCACACTTGGAAATCGCACCTTACTTTTTTTTAAAGTTTTTATTGTGAATTGAGTGGTAGTTTATGTGGGGGAACATCAGTTTTACTCTCATCGTTTCATTGCCATTATTACAATCTCTTCTATGCATCATCATTCAACAGTATTTGCTTCTATTCCCTCTGGTTTTGGTTTTTGTTTTGTTTTGAAGGGAAGGATATACACAAAAAGACTCAGGAATATATAATCATTTAAACCACCAAAGGTCACCTCCTGCAAGCCTGCCTCCCGGACACCAGCACCTGGCTACCAGCACACAACTTACCTTACATTTTAAATGTTCTGCTAACATTTTGAGAATAGACTATATAGGACATAATCATTGAAAATGACATACCACTGAAGACTATTATATTAATCTAGGTGAGAACTATGGTACTTCAGTGGAAGCAATGGAAAGGACTAACAGGATTTCCTGATGAATTGATAATGCATGTAAGAGAAAAGTTTTAAAAAGTTTGAGAAACTTCACTTTTTAATTTCATAACTTGTATCAGATCAACCAATACAATAAAAAAAAACAAAACACCACAACTGGAAATGTGTAAGGAAATAAAAAATTGTTATGAACAAGAACAATTCAATGTAATGCATTCATGTGATGAAATGCTATGTGGTCATAAAAAGGAATAAAGAAGGTCAGATTGTACATATATGGAAATATTTCAAGATATATTGATAATAGTAAAAATTCATCTGCAGTAAATTATATACAGAAGTCTATTGTATATGAGGAAACATATCATATTTGTGTATATATGTAAAAATAGAACAGTGTTTGGTAGCTTATGGTAGTAAGGAGAATACTTTTCAGGGCATGATCGGTAGGTTTTTTTCTTTTTTTATATTGATTCTGGTCCATGTGTATATATTGCCTATTCAAAAATTCATTTTAGAAGGGCATCAATATCTTAAAGCTTCAGAATTGAATCAGAAGGCATTGATCAATAACATGTCATATTCAAACCAGGGTGTTTGAAATTAGGGCATTTAAAGGATTGCTATGAGTTGGAACCCACTTGATGGCACCTAACAACAAAAACAAAGTTGAATATGACACAGACAGAGTATAACTTTAAATATTTGACGGTTGAGTCAATATCTTTTATTTCCTAAATTTTGTGTCTTCATATAATAAAGGCTAAGTAAAAGTAGCTGACTTACATATTAATATAATTTTGAACCACCATCTATTAATACATTTACATAACTTTGTTCGTTTGTTTTTTATTGTGAATTGAATGATAGTTTACATGGGAGAACATTGGTATCACACTCATTCTATTGTATTCTGTTTCATTGCATTGATTACAATTTCCTCAGTGCATCATCCCACCACTTGTCTGCCACTGTGTCATACTGTGGTGGCTTGTGAGTTGCTGTGAATCTTGAAGTTATGCCCTGGGTATTTTAAATATTATTAGGATCACCCATGGTGGACAGGTTTCAGATGAGCTCCCAGATGAAGACAAACTAGGAAGAAGGTGTCCCAAACTACTTCGGAATATTTAGTCACTGAAAACCAGAGAATCACTGTCAGATGAAGTGCAGGAAAATGAGTCCATCAGGTTAGAAGGCACTCAAAAATGCAATTGGGGAAGAGCTGCCTTCTCAAAGTAGAGTTGACTGTGATGATGAGAATGGAGTAAAGCCCATGGAAGTAAAGCCCATGGGACCTTCATTTGCTGATGGGGCACAACTCAAAATGAAGAGAAACAGCTGTAAACATCCATTAATAATCAGAACATGGAAT
>NW_006408735.1:2167523-2168887 GCF_000296735.1 Chrysochloris asiatica
TGAGGATAAAATAGAAGAATTCTACCAAATTCTTCAATCCAAAATTGATCAAACATGGAAACAAGATATATTGATCATTACTGGTGATTGGAATGCAAACAATAGGAATAAAGAGGAAGAATCAGTAGTTGGAAAATATGGCCTTGGTGATAGAAATGATGCTGAAGATCACATGATAGAGTTCTATAAAAATCAATGATTTATTAATTCCAAATATCTTCTTTAGACAGCATAACAGATGATTATACACATGGACCTCACAGGATGGAATACACAGAAATCAAATTGACTACATCTGCAGAAAAAGACGATGGAAAAGCTCTATATCATCAGTCAAAACAAGTCCAGGGGCAGATTGTGAAACAGACCATCAATTGCTCATATGTAAATTCAAACTGAAGCTGAAGAAAATAAAAGCAAGTCCATGAGAGCCAAAATATGGCATTGAGTATATCCTACCTGTACTTAGAGATCATCTGAAGAACAGATTTTATACATTAAACACTAAAGACCAAAGACCAGAAGAGTTGTGGGATGACATCAAGAACATGATACATGCAGAAAGTAAAATTCATTAAGAAGACAAGAAAGAAGGAAAAGATCAAAATGGAAGTCAGAAGAGACACTGAAACTTGCTCTCCAGCATAGACGCTAAAGCAAATGGAAGAAATGAGGAGGTACAAGAAAGAGCTGAACAGAAAATTCCAAAGGTCAGATTGAGAAAACAAAGCCAAATATTACAACAAAATATGCAAAGATCTGGAGTCAGAAAACCAGAAAGGAAGAACATGCTAAGCATTTCTCAAGCTGGGGAAATTGAAGAAAAAATTCAAGCCTCAACATTCATTATTTAAGGAATCTCTGAGCAAATTATTGAATCATGCAGAAGGTATCAAAAGAAGGTGGAAGGAATACAGAGAGTCACTGTACCAAAAGGAAATGGTTGATGTTCAACCATTGCAAGAGGTAGCATAATAAAGAGCCAATGATACTGAAGGAACAAGTCCAAGGTGCATTGAAGGAATTGGCAAAGAACAAGCTTTGAGTAACTGATGGAATAAAAATTTAAATATTTGAATAAAGTGATGCAGCACTGGAGGCACTCACTTATCTATGTCAAGAAGTTTGGAAGACAACTATCTAGCTTACTGATTGGAAGAGATCCATACTTGTACCCATTCCAAAGAGAAGTGACCCAACGGAATGCAGACATCATTGGACAATCTCTTTGATATCCTATGCAAATAAAGTTTTACTAAAGGTAATACAGAAATAGCTGTAAGCATACATTGACAAAGAACTTCCAGAGGTTCAAGCTGGATTCAGAAGAGTCCATGGAATGAGGGATATCATTACTGATGTCC
>NW_006408735.1:2170082-2170986 GCF_000296735.1 Chrysochloris asiatica
GTACAGTGAATTTAGTAATGTGTCACACATAGTAATAAATATGATACTATTTCAGGACTGTACATTGTTTCTTTCTGTTGTACATAAAGTCTTTATGGCTGAGAACTGACTCCAGGGTACCTAACAACAACAACAAAGGCAATGATACTTCTAATTTATTTTCTAACATTCTTTAAAATGTACTTGTGTAGAATTGTCTTAAAATCTTCACAAGATAAGAAGAAAATCAGGTGAAAATCATGCAGTCATTTTATTAGTTTCTATAACACTCTTTTGAACTTATGTCTATTCTACATATCATGGTTGATGTTAAGTGACATTGAGTCAAAAAGTGGTTGGTAAGTTTGAACTGCCGGGCTTGTCATTCACACTAACATTGTGTAGCAAAAAAATGAAGAGAGCCTAAGTGCTCATCAGTGGAAGTATGGATAAACAAACTTTGGTACATACACACAATGGAATATTATGCTACCTTGAAGAATAACAAGAAGCTTCAAGCTACCACATAACATGGATGAACCTTGAGGACATTATGCTAAGTGAAATTATTCAGTCACCAAAGGACAAATATTGTGTAACACCATTATTTTAAAAGCTTAAGAAAAGATATCCATACTAAAATGGGAAAAAATATCTTTGTTGGTTACCAGTGCAGGAAGGGAAAGGACAGTAGAGCATAGGATAGAGGATAGACACATAATAGTTCGGGTATTGAGGAGGGCAATACACAAGAAGGGAAGGGAATGTAAGAATAAGATAGATAGGAGAACAGTATGGTATGTTTGCATAGACTAAATGGGACAGAGGTATATAGAAATGTATGCTCTGTGATACAGGATTGAGACATAGTCTGAAGAAGGGAAATAATGTTAAGATGCTTGGCTGTCTTATGAATATTGGTTTC
>NW_006408735.1:2172051-2173049 GCF_000296735.1 Chrysochloris asiatica
CTTTCAAGTTTTCAAGAGGGAGTTTACTTTAAGAGTGTGCAGGGAATGTAGAACCCCTATTGAATAGCTTTCATCTTGTCTAGATGTGTCTGATGAAAGGAGATTGGGGTAAGATTCTTATGATTCAATAGTGAATGTTATTATGTCTAATTATGCCTGTCACAACTGTAAATATAAACGTTCTGTAACAGAAATGGGGGGAGTCATTAATTTTACAGTCCAGAAACAGAAAACCCTAGGACCACCAAGGGATAAGAAGATCACGAGAAGAATGTGGGACCTTATCCAAAGAAACAGTGACACCAGAGATGGAGGCGAAGATGAAGACTTGGAGAGAGAGAGCACTGAGGACTCTAGACTCATGGAAAGAGAAAGGATGTTTGCTGGCGACCAGGAGTCAGGATTGCAGAATATGTCCTTTGGTTGTTTACATGATTATATATTCTTGAGTGTTTTGTGTACATCCCCCTAAAAATCAAACAAACAAAAAAGCAGAGAGAATAGAAGCAAATACTGTTGAATGATGACACATGGAAAAGATTTGAATCACTGCAATGAAACAATGAGTGTAAAACCGATGTTCTCCCATGTAAACTATCACTCAATTCACAATAAAACCTTAAAAAAACAAAACAAACAAACTAAAAACTAACATTGTGGTCCAGTGTTTGACCCTGTGTAACATTTCTGAAGAATGGAGCAGCTGGTGGATTTGAACCACTGACCTTGCAGTTCAAACTGACTTTGCCGTGGAGTGCATTATCCTGCAGCGCTTCACCTGTGTGTATATATATATATATATATATAAAATTGTTGTTAGGTGCCATCGAGTCAGTACCGACCCATAGCAATACTATCCACAGCAGAATGAAACACTGCCCGATTCTGGGACAGCCTCACTACTGTTGCCACGCTTTAGTCCATTGATGCTGCCCCCTGGCCAATCCATCTCCTTGGGGGTCCTTCCTCTTTTTCTCTGACCTTCCACCTTAATAAAC
>NW_006408735.1:2174426-2175707 GCF_000296735.1 Chrysochloris asiatica
TGCAAAGTCGGTGGTTCAAGCTCACCAGCTGCTTCTTGGAAACCCTATACAGGTTCGCTATGGGTCGGAATTGACTCAACACCACTTAACAACATCAATAAATATAAAAGTCTGCTTTTATTTTCCTAAGTCAATTAAACTGTATATTTGAATCTATTCAGTTTTAGGTAGTTTCACATTTATTTATTTTGATTTTACCAGTTATTTAAACAATTGGGAGACATCATCAAAACAATAGATGAATATTTTAATGAAATTCTAGAAATGACAATTATGAAGTGTATTTATTCAAGCACCATTATGGTCTTTAAAAAAGTAGTTTTCAATTTAATTTTATAACTCATGCAGCTGCTTAAATGTTTCTATAGTCTATGACACTGTATTAGATAAACATTGAACTAACCAGTTTACTATTCCGTTTTAGATTCATAATCTCATTAACACCTCTATGATTTTCCTTGATTTTTAAGAGATGGAGGCAAAGCCAGAAATAGATGGAATTTATTGTGTAAGGAAGAAATTCATGGTTTCTGTTTTGTTTTGTTTGTTGACGCTCTTACTGGTAGTGCTGTCACTACTGGCACTTTGTTGCAGTTCAGTAGAGGTGACAACAAGAAGGCCAGTTCAATTGCTTTGTCATTAAAACACAAAACATTTTCCCCAGACATTGACCAGTTCTTCACACTCTAGAATGTGTTCATATATGAGACATAAAGAAGATATTTTTTAAGAGTTCAAAATTGAAGTAGCCTGTTCCATGGAAGAAAGATGAGGTGTTCTGCTCCCATAAAGATTTGCAGCCTAGGAAACCTGTGCATGGTCACTGTGCATCAGAACCAACTCCACAGTACTTAACAACAGCAACAACAACACATGGAACTCACCAGATGAAGTCACAGGAATCAAATAAACTATATCTCTGGGAAGAGACAGTGGCAGATCTCAATATAATCAGTCATAACATGACCAAGGGCAGACTGGGGATCAGACCATGAATTGCTCTTATGCAAATTCAGGATGAAGCTGATGAAAATAAAGTAAGTTCACAAGAGTCAAAATATGACATTAAATATATCCCACCTGAATTTAGAGTTCATCTCAAGAAGACATTAGATGCATGAGACACTTAATGACCAACATGATAAAATAAAAAATATCATACAGGAAGAATGCAAAAGGTAAATAAAAACACAAGATAGAAAGAAAATACAAAAATGGATATCAGAGAGACTCTGAAACTTGTTCCTGAGCATGGACAATCTAAAGCAAATACAAGAAATG
>NW_006408735.1:2177368-2179970 GCF_000296735.1 Chrysochloris asiatica
GACTGCACTTCAATGTAAAGGAAACAAAAATCCTCACAACTGAACTAATATAGCATTGCAATAAATGGAGAAAAGATTGAAGTTTTCAAGGAATTCACTTAGCCTGGATCCACAATTAGCACTCATGGAAGCAGCAGTCAAGAATTCAACTGATGTATTTCATTGGGCAAATCTGTTGCACAAGACCTCTTTAAAGTGTTCAGTAGCAAACAATTCAGTTTGAGGACTAAGGTGGACCTAACCCAAGCACAGGCATTTCTCATGCATTATATGCAAGGAAAAGTTGAACAATGAATGTGGAAGATTAGAGAAAATATATTCATTTGAATTACGGTGTTGGAGAAGAATATTAACAGTACAATGGACTGACAGAAAACCAAACAAATCTGTATTGGAAGAAGTAAAACCAGAATGTTCCTTTGAAACTTCAAAGGTGAGACTTCATCTTCATCTAACATGTCCACACTTTGGATATGTTATCAGAAAGAACCAGCCCCTAGAGAAGAACATCATGATTGGTAAAGTAGAGGGCCAGCAAAAATGATGAAGTGTTCAAGGACATGGATTGACCCAGTGGCATCAGAATTGGGCTCACAGTAACAATTATAAGGATGAAGTAAGCCCAGAAAGGGTTTCATTGTTGTTGTTGTGCATAGTGTTACTATGAGTTGGAACCGACTGATGACACCTAACAAGAGCAACAAAGTGAGTCAATTAACTTGATGGCAGTGGGTTTGTTTATTTGGTTTTACCATTACTTAATCAAGACTTCTTTATAGTGTTTAAGAACAAAGATATCAGTTTGAGAACTAAAGTGCACCTGAGTCAAGCCAAGGTATTTTCAATAGCCTCATAAGCATGTGAAAGTTGGACAATGAATAAGGAAGATCATAGAAGAATTGATGCATTTTAGTTATACTGTTGCAGAAGAATACTGAAAGTACCAGGGACTGCCAGAAGAACAAACAAATCTGTGTTGGAAGAAGTATAGGCAGAATGCTTCTTAGAAGCCAGGATGGTTAGATTTCATCTCATACTTCAGACATGTTTTTCCCTGGAGAAGGACATCATGCTTGGCAAAGTGGAGGGTTAGCAAAAATGGAAACAGCAATGGGTCAAGCTTAATAACAATTGTGAGGATGGCACATGACTGAAGACTTTTTGTTCTGTTATTCATAGGGCTGCTATGAATTGGAACCAACTTCAAAATTTTATTTGTAAGTCCTAGCAAGATTTTTATGTTTATTTTTCTTTCAAAAAACTGAATTATAAATTGCAGAGTATTAGTGAGAAAGACTATACAACATTTTCATTAAATAAAATTAGTTAAGTAACAGTGTCTAATATAAGTTCTTAAGAACTTACCATTTTCTTATTTCCTTTATTCTATCTTCAGTGTCTTCCATCCCCTTCTTTAATTGAATTAGGTGAAAAGAAAAATAGATTTTAAGAATTATATAGAATTCAGTCATTTTTCTCACTCAGATTTATCCTGTATTGATTTTTGAGTATAAATCAAGTTACTGTTGTCATCTTGGGTTATGATTAATTCAGAAAACGTGCACGTTATCAAGCACGACTCTAGGAATTTGGCCTACCTCAATCCAAAAACATACGAAATACTCCTGTTTCTTTAGTCTTATATGCTAATGGAAAATCCAGTAAGCAAAAAAAGAAAGAAAGAAGCTAATTTTCTAGTTGTCTGTTGTTAAGTGCTGTGGAATCTATTCCAATTTGTAGTGGCCCAGTATTGGGTTTTTGAGACTTCAAATCTTCATGGGAGCAGAAATGTTCATCTTTATTCCACAGAGTGGTTGGTGGGCTCGAACCATGAATCTTGTGGTTCACAGTCAAGTTGTTAATGTATGCAGACCCTATATCTCCAATTATCTAGCTGTTGTTGTTAAGTGCCATTGAGACAGTTCTGACCCACAACGACTCTGTTATAGGATTTCTGAGGAGCAGCTGGTGAGTTCGAACTACTGACCTTGTGGTTCAAACGTACCTTAAGGTCCAGAGCATTATCCTACAGAGCCACATGAAAAAATATGACAGACTATGTGGATCAAGACATCATGCTTTATATAGTGAGGGTCAGCATAAAAGAGGAAACGATTGACATAGTGACACTGAGAGAAAGAAATTTAATTTTTTTCTCTATGTTAAAACTCTTTTAATCATTGTTCCTGATTGTTACTGTTCTGTCTAACCTTTCCCTTGTGTTCCCAGAACACATAGGTTAATGATTTAGTGCTGCATTGTTCATTTAAACCTAAGATAAAAAGACAAGCTAGGAGGAAAACCAAAGAGCTATGATCTCATCCCTTGAGGGGGCAGTCATGTCCCAGGATGTAAAGGGACGTGACCCAGTGAAACCTAGATTGTACTCCCATATGGGAGAGCCATTACCCTCTGAAAGAGGAATGTGACAATAGCAGCTAGATCAATACCCAGAAATGTATAAAAACTCCAACCTCTAGGGGAAGGTGAAACAGTCTTTGAGAGAGATCGCACTGTCTTCCAGATCTGTCAAAATGTTGATTCATACCCTCTATGATTGGCTGCTGTGGCTGGCTCTCAGACCTTTTGTCCAATAACAGCA
>NW_006408735.1:2180903-2182282 GCF_000296735.1 Chrysochloris asiatica
AACAACAACAACTGTTTCTAGGACAAAAATTCTTTCATAGCCTATTCAGATTTTTCAAACTATGTTCCTTGCATTCCTTGGCTTATAACCCTTTCTTCATCTGCTTTTAACCAGAAGTTTAGGCTTCAGCTGTTTAGTGAGCATCATAGTATACAGAGCACTGTTGACTATTGAACTATTTTTCTGGCAATGTTCCAATACTGACCCTTGAGAATCCTAGAAAACTGGAAGCATCAAATTTCCAGCTGATGGTTGGCTTTTGAATATTTTGTTGGTCAGTGATGGAGGATATTTCCATGCTTGTTTACTCTCAAGCTGTTAATAATTAACCCATGTCTCATTACCAGTAAAGATTGTTTTTTAAGAAACATTTACCTTCTCTCGGGTATTGGTCCAAATTTTGCTTGCAGTTGTACAACTGCTTCTGTGTATGGTCTTCGGTGACATTTTTCGTTATCCATCTAGCACAAACTTTTTTGAAATCCAAGTCTGTCATGGCATGCATTATTCCATAGGCAGAGCTATGGCTGATTAGCAAATGATTTGCCATGCAATCCACCATCACTCAGCAGAATCACTTCACAAGCATGATCAATGGTGTCATCAGGTGTGGACGTGAAAGGGCATTTTAATATCACCAGAGTGTGGATAATTTTTGACTCACCCCATATATATGCTATAAAACCATTAAAATTTCCATTACTTTACAAGTCCATAATATAATAGTATATGACAGGTTGCTGGTTGACTAACCTAAGAAGCATGTACAACCTAATTCTACCTTGGAATCTTTCATTACAGAGGTTGGAAACACTAAACAACCACTGTTTCAGGATTTTCTGCAATTAGAGTAATTTTATGATTCAACTCTGTTCCACAGGAGACATAAGAATACTTGGAGTACTTGGGAGGCTGTTGCTTTCCTCACGAAAAGCACAGATGTTTCATTGCCACGTAGATAACAAAATAACATAATGGAGTCCTAGTATTGAGCTGTAGGATAAGCATGAAACTGAAAGGTTGGTTTGAACTGCCAGGCTCGTGGTTCAAACTCACCAGCTGCACCTTGGAAACTCTATACAGGCTCGCTATGAGTTGGAACCAACTAGATGGCACTTAACAACAACATCTTAGTTAAAATGATAAAGATTACATACAATAAATAATCTTTGTAATTGCTATTATTTCCATTTTACGGATGAGAATATTGACATTTATGTAAGTTGTCCAAGTCATAAGTGACAGAGTCATTGTTTATTTTCAGTCATAATGCCTCAGTAGTTTGAACTTTATTGAATCCTGGTGTGGTGTTGTAAGTTAATGTCAGTTTGAATTGCAAGGTGGGTGATTCAAACTCACCAGTCTCTCCTCAGACACCC
>NW_006408735.1:2182382-2183809 GCF_000296735.1 Chrysochloris asiatica
CTTGACTTTGAATACTGAACAATTCTAAATGCAAAATATTGAATAATGGCAGAAGGCATCAAAAGAAAATGGAAAAAATAGACAGAGTCACTGTCTAATGTTGATGTTCAACCATTTCAAGAGTTAGCATTTGATCAAGAACTGATAGTTCTGATGGAAAAAGTACAAGCTGCACTGAAGGTATGGATGAAAAAGAAGACTACTGAAATTGTCCATAGAAACGGAAACCTTTCAACAAGCTGATGCAACACTGGAGGTGCTCACTCATCTATACTTTCAGTATACAGTTAACGTCAATGTAAAGGAAACAAAAATCCTTAAAACTGTACCAATAAGTAACATCATGATAAATGGTGAATTGGTTGAAGTTGTTAAAGACTTCATTTTGGTTGGATTCACTATCAACACTCATAGAAGTAGCAACCAAAAAATCAAAAGACATATTGTGTTAGGCAAATCTGATGTAAAAGACATTACTAAGTGTTCAAGAGTTAAAGATGTCATTTTGTGGACTAAATTGTACCTAACCCAAGCCATGGTATTTTAAGTAGCCTCATATGCATGTGAAATTTGGACAATTAATAAAGAACATCATAGAAAAACTTTAAAATTTTAGTTATCGTAGTGGAAAAAATATTAAAAATACAATAGAAACCCAGAAAAATAAACAAATCTGTGTTGGAAGAAGTACAACCAGGATGCTCCTTGGAAGCCAGGATAGGGAAACTTCACCTCTCATACTTTGGACATATTATCCGGAAATACCAGTCCCTGGAGAAGACATAATGCTTTTGACACTGGAGGTTCAACGAAAAAGAGGAAGACCCTCAACAAGACAGATTGACACAGTGGCAGTAGCAATGGTTTCAAACATAACAATGATTGTGAGGTTGGCCCAGGATGGGACGTGTGTTACCCAGTTGTGCTTAAAGGTCACTAAGCGTCAGAACCGACTTGAAGTCTCCTAATAACAACACAGATGCAAGAACTTTAAAATAATGCAATTTGTGCAGTAAACAAACAAACAAAAAACAACAATGTCAAAGTAAACTTTGTTTGACCTTCTGTAGGCTAGATTGAAGGAATTGGCAAAGAACAAGGCACCAGGAATTGATGGAATAAAAATTGAAATCTTTCAAGAAAGTGAGGTGGCACTGAAGGAACTCACTCATCTATGCCAAGAAATTTGGAAGACAACTATCTGACCAAGTGTTGGAAAAGATCCATATTTGTGCCATTAAAAAGAGAGGTGACCCAATGGAATGTGGAAATCATCAGACAGTATCTTTGATATCGAACGTGAGTAAAGTTTTACTAAAGGTAATACGGTAATGGCTGCAAGCATGAATTGACAGAAAATAGTTCAAGCTGGATTCATAAGAAGGACATGGAACAAGGGATATCATTGCTGATGTCTGTTGCATCTT
>NW_006408735.1:2184794-2189108 GCF_000296735.1 Chrysochloris asiatica
TGGATTGGCACAGTGGCAGCATAGATGGGCTCAAGGGTGGCAACAATTGTGAGGTTGGCCCAGGACCGGCAGTGTTTTGTTCTATTGTACATAGGGTTGCTATGAGTCAGTACCGACTCAGTGGCACCAAATAACAACAACAATAAGGCTTGATTCCAGGAGATATTATTATATTGGAAATAGACACTTTAGAACATCAGTTGATATTTGGTTTTCCATTAAGATGCTAAGATTAAAGGCTTGACAAAGCTTTGCAAGCAAACTATCATGACAATCTCAGTGTTTTACACTTATTATCATGAAAAAATAATTTAAAACAGTGGAACTGCAATTAAAATTTCTATATTGTCTTGTTTGTATGAAATTTTAAAGTGCTATTTAAATATAGATACTAGGTGCTTGGGTTCCTTTACTTACCATTATAATACAATTTGGCTAAGAGCTCAAATTTTTCTGAAAGGGCTTAACTGTAACTTAATTGCCATTTTCTTGATATATTGCTAGAGTAGCATTTCAGTCTGTTTTCTACCACTATATTGTCACTGTATTTCTTGTACATACATTCATGATTAATTAACCCTTCACTGGTACCATTGTAACAATTAATTTAATGGTGATTTTGATGTGTACTTTTAAAATTATTAAAGACATTGAGGTCAGACTCTAAAGTACTCTATCTAAATTAAATATGCTGAGAGGACACATGCAAGAACAGAGACACTAGGTAAACATCTGTGTTGCCTTCTCCCTGTACAATCTATTGTCTCCTAGGAACATTTTAGTATTTTTTTTTGGCACAGATGATATTTATAGAGGCTACTCTCTTCTCACCTTTCCATTATACAAGCAAACACTCATTTACTCTTGAGAATATTTTGTTAAAGGGGCAGGCAGTAGCTCTCAAATTGAAACTAGTTTTTTTTTTTGTTTTTTTTTCTTTTGTTTTGTTTTTCAAACCACAAGAAAACATAGAGAAGTAATCCCCTTGAGATAAATGAGGGATGAAGATGAGGTCTGGTTGAAGATATTATGACAATGATGTTTTACATTTTACATCATCAGTATTTTGTAAAACAAAGACCCAACTGTATATGTGTTCTGAGACTAGGTCTTCAGGTTCTCTAACTGCTCATTTTTTCTATGTGCAAATTAGAACATTGATTACTAATATATATCTTTCAGCTGTATGTTTTCATCCATAGGTTTTAAAATCTCTGATTTAAATATTATATACATTTTGTGATTTAGTATTCATCTTTTAAGAATTCAAATGCCTTGTTAAATAGAATAAATAGGTGATTAGTGTTTTTTTTCTCTAAATATGGGTTCAATTTAAAAATTATTTAACTGTATATTGTGAATATTTTTAGATTATCCATATTTAATATGTATCATAATGATAGTTTCTGTAGCAGTTAATACTATAATTATTCAATATATACTTGATAGAATATTAATTGTTGCCAGAGAAAGTAGACATCAAGATCAAAATTATTACCAGACAAAAAGAAGTATATTTCATAATGATACAAAGATATCACAGACCTAACTATATATGGACCTAAGAGAAAGATGAGGCATTCTGCTCCCGTAAAGATTTACAGCCTCGGAAACCCTGTGCAGGTCAGAATTGACTCCACAGTACTTAACAACAACAGTAGTAAAGTTTTAAAATGTATCAGATAAAAGTTGATAGAACTAAAGGGAGAGACAGTCAAATCCATCAGTTTGAATGGAGCTTTTAACACTACTCTGTTGGTAGTTAAAAGAAAATTGGAAAGAAAATGAAGATATAGAAAGAAAATCAGTTAACAAAATTATCAACCCATTAAAACAAATTAGCATTTATATAACAGGATACAACTTGGGAATCCCTATGTGTCAGAATGAACTCCATGGCACATAACCACCCCCACAATAGCCCATGGAGTCCTGGTGAGGTGCTATAGGATATGTTTTTGTTGTTAAGGACCATGAAGTTGGTTCTGACTCCTAGGGACCCTTTATTGGGTTTCC
The DNA here is from genome assembly GCF_000296735.1 of Chrysochloris asiatica. Taxonomy (NCBI): domain Eukaryota; kingdom Metazoa; phylum Chordata; class Mammalia; order Afrosoricida; family Chrysochloridae; genus Chrysochloris; species Chrysochloris asiatica. The sequence goes on from NW_006408735.1 coordinate 2,186,811, forward strand.
AAGGAGCAGATGACAGATTTGAACCACTGGCCTTGCAGTTCAAACCAACCTTATAGTGCATTGCATTATCCCACAGTTCCACAAGAGAATAAGTAGTGAGCTAGTAACCACAAGGTATGTGGTTCAAATCCACCAGCCAATCCTTGGAAACCCTAAACAAGGTCCCTACAAGTCAGACTTGGCATAACAGCACTAAGCGACAACAGTATACCCTAAGATGGAGTCCTGGTGTTGGATAAACACTGGACTGCTAGCTGCTGGGTTGGTGGTTCAAACCCACCTTGGAAACCCTATAAAGGGCATTATGAGTAGGAACTGACTCCACAGCACTTAACAACAACATAGGTTTTCTGAGAGTGGCTGGTTGGTTTGAATTGCCAACCTTTTGATTAGCAGTCCAGTGCTTATTTCGTTAGCCTCGTATGCGTATGAAAGCTGGATAAAAAGAAGGAAGACTAGAGAAGAATCGATGCATTTGAAGTGAGGTGTTGGTGAAGAATATTGTAAGTCCCATCGACGGCCAGAAGAACTAACAAATCTGTCTTGGAAGAAGTACCATTATAATGTTGCAAGGAAGGGAGGATGGGGAGACTTGTTTCACATACTTTGGACTTGCCATTAGAAGGTACTTGTGTCGAGAGTAGGACATCATGTTGTGAAGTAGAAGGTCAGAGAAAATGAGAAAGACCTCTAACAAAACAGATTGACACAGTGGTGGCACCAATGGACTCAACAGTTCTGAGGATTACAAAGAACCTAGTAGTGTTTCATTCTGTTGTGCATAGGATTGCTGTGAGTCACAGTCAACCTGAGGGTACTTAACAACAACAATACCTCCAAACTGTAGGATATGGTTGTTTTTCCCCCCAGGGGGTATATGGAATTCCAAAATACAGAAGAAAATGAAACTACTTCCAATAAAATTTAAATATTTTACTGTGCAGAGTATATACATTTTCAATACACTAAAAGGTATTTAGTGAGGCCATAGAACTGTTACTAATTAGCAAACAATAAAAATGAGACAGCAATTTCCCAGATTATTAGAAAGCAAGCAACAAGCTTCTAAATAATGTATGGCTCCAAGAAGTCACAAGGTAATTTGGAAATTATTTCACAATGAATTATATTGTTAGCAAAGTATGCCAAAAACAGTGATATACAATTTAGGTAGTGCATAGAGAGAAATTGATGCTTTTAAATTACACTATTGAAAAAAAGGTAAGTGATCTGATTTTCTATTATTAGAAGGTATAAAAAATCAATTAAAATTCAAAGTAAAGAGAAGGATAAAATTAAAAATAAGAGGAAATTTTTCAAAAATTAAAAAATGAACAAAAATTGATAAAAATGCACAAAGTCAAATTTTGCTTCTTAACAAGTTTAAAATACTGATATTCTCTTTGGTAAAAAAAAAAAACAAACAACAACAACAAAAAAACACTCAAAGATGCTAAGTCCCAAATACAAATATCAAGAATAGACTGGGTATTATTCCTACAAACATTAAAATTTTATAATAGTATTTTATGAATGTTGTTACTGATAGGTACCACTGAGTTGATTTTAATTCATAGTAACCTAATGTGACAGAGAACTGCCTCACACAGTTTGCTGTCTGTAATACTTATAGAAACAGATCACCATGGCTTTCACCTAGGTATCCAAAGGGTAGATTCAAACCACTTAGTTTTTACATAAGCAAGTTCCTTATTTAATGAATAGCTTTATTCAATAACTTAGATATATAATGGGATTTTATGAATGCTATAAACTGTCATAATTGAAACAAGAAATGTAGAAACTCTGAGCACCCTTTTAAGAAAAATAAATTATATTTGTAAATTGAAACTTTACTACAAAATATACATAAACGTAGAGAACAGAGAGCAATTGATTTTATAAGAAAATTAAATGAACACATTTAGTGGAGTTACAACAGTTCATTTTAAAGTATACTCTAATGTTATAATAATTAGATACTGTAGGTTTGGCTTGATAATAAACAAATATCAATAATCAGAATGAATGATAAGAAGAGGGCATATGCACAAGAACACCCACTCTTGCAGCTAATACCCACTTGACCTGGTTCAAAGACTAGATGATCAAAGCTCAACCAGAAGAAAGAAGAGGAAAAAAAAAGTATTCTGATACAATTTGATGAACTTGACCTACACCTATGGAAGCAGTAGCTTAAAAGAGGGAACAAATCCTTACAGCAAGGATCATTCCCACCCCATCCACACACAGAGTAGACAGGGATGAGCAACTTGGACATTGGCTACCCAAAATGGG
>NW_006408735.1:2189564-2199475 GCF_000296735.1 Chrysochloris asiatica
TAACCATGGCAATGAGACGATATACCGATAGAATGAATGTAAAACTAATGTTCTCCCAAGTAAACTATCACATAATTCACATTAAACCTTTAAGAAAAAAAAAATAATAATCAGAATGAAGAACTAAATTAAAAATTCATAGAGTTACTTTCAAATGATTTAGGAATAATTTCTATGTCCATTTGCAGTGATAGTTATGTAATGATTCTAGAATAACCAGATATTTATAATTAATCTTACTCTCTCCCTCTTTCAATACACAAAAAATAATTTAGCTTGATGTAGAACTAAGTATAAAAGCTAGAGGCATAAAAATTCTAGAAGAAAATATTGAATACTTTGTTGTTGTTCTTAAGTGCCATTGAGTCGACTCCAAGTCATAGCAACCCTGTATAGAGTTTCATAAATAATATTTCACAAAATCATGACAAGTGCTATGAGGTCAAAAAGTCTGTGAGAAATGATGACAAGATTGAATGGTTAGAGAATGTTTTGAAGAAGAGATGTTTACTCTATTTAAGCAGAATCTGGAAAATGGGGAGTCAGTTATGTCAATTGGAGTTCTAACTGCATCTCCACCCTTCTAGAGAAGGGCCTGGCCTTCTACTGATTAAGAATTGTCAGGTAAGGCAGGGTTTCCATATAAGAAAAGGTTTTTTGTCAGAAAGAGGTTTGCAAGCAGAGGCAGAGAGGGCTTAATGCAATCCTTAAACCTCATCCCCCCAAACAAATGTTTTGCTGGGGTTTAAATTAAATTGTTGTTGTTAGGTGCCATCGAGTCGGTACCAACTCATAGTGACCTTATTCACAGCAGAACAAAACACTGCCTCATCCTGGGCGTACCTCACTATCGTTGCCACCCTTAAGCCCATTGATGCCGTCACTTTGCCAAACCATCTCATTGGGGGTCTTCTTCTTTTCTCTGACCCTCCAATTTACCAAACATGATATCCTCCAGTGACTGGTCCTCCTGATAACACATTCAAAGTATAAGAGGCGAAGTTTGGCAATCCTGGCCTCCAACGAGCAGAGACTCTGGCTGTACTTCTTCCAAGATCTGTTGGTTCTTTTGGCAGCCCATGGAACTTTCAATATTCTCCTCCAAAACCATAACTTAAAAGTATCAATTCTTCTACGGTTTTCCTTATTCACTGCCCAGCTTTCACATGCATATGACGTTATTAAAAATACCATGGCTTGGGTCAGGTGCACTTTAGTCTTCAAGCTAACATCTTTGCTCTTCAACACTTTAAAAAGGTCTTGTGCAGATTTGCCTAACGCAATATGTCATTTGATTTCTTGACTGCTGCTTCCATGAGTGTTGATAGTTGATCCAAGAAGAATGAAGTCCTTGACAACTTCAATCTTTTTTTCCATTGATAAGAATGTTGTTTATTGATCCAGTGGTGAGGATTTTTGTTTTCTTTACATTGGGATGCAATCCATATGGGAGATCAAAAAATATTTGATCTTCATCAGTAAATATTTTAAGTCTTCTTCACTTTCAGCAAGCAAAGTTGTATCATCTGCATATCACAGGTTGTTAATGAGTCTTCCTTTAATCCTGATGCTACGTTTTTCTTTATATAACCCAGCTTCTCGGATTATTTGCTCAACATACAGGTTAAATAAATATGGTAAAAGAATACAACCTTGCAGCACACCTTTCCTAATTTTAAACCATTCTGTGTTCCTGTGTTCTGTTCGAACTGCCTGTTGGTTCATGTATAGATTCCTCATGAGCACAATTAAGTGTTCTGGTATACTCACACTTTGCAATGTTGTCCATAGTTTGTCATGATCAATACAATCAAAAGCCTTTGTGTAGCCAATAAAGCACAAGTAAACATCTTTCTGACATTCTCTGCTTTCAACCACTTTCAACCACTAAAGTCAGTGAGGGTGAAACAGAAGAATTCTACAAACTTCTTCAATCTGAAATTGAAGATGTATTGATCATTACCGGTGATTGGAATGCAAAGGTTGGGAGCAAAGAAGAAGGATCAGTATTTGCAAAATATGGCCTTGGTGATAGAAAGGATACTGGAGATCACATGATAGAATTCTGCAAAGTCAATGATTTGTTCATTTCAAATACCTTCTTTAGAAAGCATAAGAGACGACTATACATATGGACCTCACAAGATGGAATACATAGAAATCAAATTGCCTACATCTGCAGAATGAGACAATGGAAAAGCTCCATATCATCATCAAAACAAGGCCAGGGGCAGAGTGTGAAACAAACCATCAATTGCTCATATGCAAATTCAAACTGATGCTGACAAAAATGAAAATAAGTTCACAAGAGCCAAAATATGACCTTGAATATATCCCACCTGAATTTAGAGATCATCTGAAAAACAGATTTGATACATTAAACACTAAAGACCAGAAAACAGAAGAGTTGTGGGATGACATCAAGAACATCATACAGAAAGAAAGCAAAAAGTCATTTAAATTATTAGATACAAATAATGAAATATATCAAAGAAGTTTTTAAAAATATAGAAAACTTAAAATTTTGACATTAATTATTCTGTGTAGAAAGTAAAGTTGTAGGATGAAGAAGGGCAGAAATATGCCTAATTATATATATTTGCATATGTATTATAGTATATTATTTTTAAAGTTGCATGAACTGCATTTTATTGTCCAGAGAAATGCATACCAGAACCTTGTAAAATGTTTTCAACTTCCAAAATAATTTTTATTTTACAGCTTACTTAGGAGAGGGCTTAAAAGTTATTAAGGTCATAGTCTAAATTATGAATTGGGAGATATGAAGAATATCTCATTTAAATATTGTGAATTATATATGAATTATCTAATAGGTTCTCCACAGTAATGGCCTAATTGTACGTAATCCCTTACAAAGAAAATTCTGGTTTAAATTAAATGCTGCACATTTTACTAAGTGAGACAGAATTTAAAAAATCATACCTAGTCAATGCAGTGTAAAATTAAATTAATTTTTTTTTTACTTGTAAGAGCCTTCCCCTTGACACCATATGAAGCAATCAAGTTTCTCTTGTATTACTCTACAGAATGTACTGGGCAATTTTAAATGCTACACACACAAGGGTGAGTTTTAAATTATCTGCACACTGGCTGTAGAATTTATTTTAACCAACATTTAGAAAACACAAATACATCATTGTTCAACATAATCTTGATTTTCAATTCCCTTTGTCTGTCCACAATCTTTCACATTTCCTTATTAAAAAATGTTTTCCTGAGATTAAATGTTAGAGTATGAAGATGGAAACATCTTCAATCGCCCAGCAAGAAAAAGTACAAAAGTCAACCAGCACTGGAAAATGAGGCTTACAGTTTTCTGAGATTCTTAAGGGCCAATATTGGAACACTATCTGGAAAAAGGTTTAACAATCAACGGTGCTTTTTATAGTGAAATGCTCACTGAAGAACTAAAGCTTAAACTTTAGTTTAAGTACAGAGAACTGCTATACAAGGGCATTGTGATCTTTCTTGACAATGCACATCTGCACACCTCTGCCCACACTCTTGATACTCCGTAAAAACTTCACTTTCAGGTCTTATAGCATCCTCCCTATAGTACTGATCCTGCTTCATCGGACTTTCAACTTTTTGGTTCCCTGAAAACAACTCTTTGAGGACAAAGATTCACCTCAGATGAAGAACTGAAGACAGTGGTACATTCTTTTGCAGCAGCACGAGTCAGAAAGGACTCAACCCGAAAATCATAAAGAGCAAAGTTTATTGCTGGTGGCCAGAGTCTCAGCTCAAGCCCAAATCACTCTGACCCCGAAGTGAGTGGGGAACAAGGTTTTTTATACAAAAACACATAGTGGTTAAAACAAACAGACTTGTCTTGTTACCTGGGGTGGAAAATTCCAGCAGACCCTTATCCTGTAAATGGGAGTAACCCCACCAATAAACCCTCATCTTTTTTTTATGGATGGACTAAGTTTTATCCTGTTTTTCAGGTGTCCTTGGGTCATTCTGACCTTTGTGGGTTTTGTGTAAGAAGTGTAATTACGATTTTTCCATAGGCTGAGGTAGGGGGATGGGGGAGGGCAGGCTGAAAGGATTTAGCTGATACCTAGTTTAAATGGGGGCTGTTAATCCGGCTATAACAATTCATGGCTTGCAGCTCAGCCTACATAATTTTATAATAAGGGAATATGAAATCTTGTTAACACATGGACAAAGTATATTGAAAAACTAGATTCTTTTGAAAAAATGATATATTTGTCTTTTCTAAGAGTTGATTAAAATAAACTCTACAGCCAGAATGTGGGTAATCTTTTACTCACCCTTGTGTGTATGTGTGTGTGTGTGTGTGTGTGTATTTGTGTATGTGTGTGTTGTTGTTGTTAAGTGCCATTGAGTTAGTTCTGACCCATTGAGACTCTGTATAGGATTCCTGAGGAGTGGCTGGTGTGCTTGAACTGCCGGCCTTGCAGTTCAAACTGACTTTGCAGTCCAGCTCATCATTAACCCACAGCGTCACTCTAGGACTCTCTCTCTCTCTCTGTATATATATCAGTTTATGTTTCTTACTTACCCACTTGTTGTGGCATGCTAAAACACTGTAGAAAGATTTCATTGAATGCTTTCTTTTAACAACACTTTGCTATTTACGGACTTAAGATAATACAAAGTGGAATAAACTTAAAAACCCAAGGGGATATAATAAGTTTCAGTTTTACATACCCTATCCTGGAAATAATAAATCAAAGGACAAAGAAATAAATCTGTATTCAATTCTCTCAACACAATATTAAGACACAAAAAAAGAATATTGTGCTCTTTGCAAATTTACATCTGCCTCATTTCTCAAGGTGTGCTATTTTTTTTTTTCAAAATATATAGGGTGATAAAGTAAGATCTCCACAACAGAAAAAGAAACATTGTAAAATGGAAAACAATCAACCCTTCATTTTATTAAGCTTTTCCATTAGTAAGACTTTTTTCAGAGCAGTTCGGCTTTTCCGTGTGTAAATTAATGAATTTAAGTATACATTCCTTTTTCAAAATAAACAAAGAAGGCATGAAAGTGAACTCATCATGACCTAGGTCATTAATGGGAAAACATATCTGTAACTACTTAATTAACAAAATAAATGACTGCACTAACAGAAGGGCTGATTAATTTGTGTTATGAACACTTGCATATTAACAGACAGTCAAATTTTTTTCAATCTCTTTGTTTTTGAAATGTTCCAAAAGTTATCTAACATATGTTCAAATTACCAGCCTTCTAATAGGTAAAAAATCCGAAGAAGGAGACTGTATGAATCAAGCAGGTACTGTCCCATAGCATGGGTATGATGACCCCTGAATGTGACCTGCTCCCAGTGGAAACCAATTTAATGCTCCATGGCACACAGTACACTATATATGAATCACAAACCCTCCAGATAAATTAGTCACAGGTAGATAGGATTCCTTCCAAGTCGCTTATCTGCAGTCAGGCAAGCTTGTTTCATCTCACTTACAAAGATAAAGTCACTTGAAGTGTTGCCTTGCCAGATTCTCACAAAGCAAACAGACCCCATTGTTCATTACTAGGGAGAAAAAACAACAACTGAATATTTCAGGTACTGTGACAGCAAATGGCATAAAGTGAAAACTGTCTGCCAGTTGAAAATTCATCAGTGGATTACCAGGCCAATGTCTTCTCTAACTTTCATAGGCTCAATGACTTTTGCTCTTCTCCTTTTATTTTCTGACAGTTCTGATACCCCAGAGTTGTACCAAGGCAAAATTCAAGAACATAACAGTAGTTTATGAAAGCCAACTTATCAGAGGCTAAACAGGAAAAAGAGATGTCAACCTTTAGTAAGTAGCTGAAAGACAACTCTCCAACGGAACAGGGAAAAAGGAATAGGGGCTTTCATCTCTGTTTCATTAGAAAAGCTCCAGAGAAAAATTGAGTAGCTAAGTAAATGTCCTAAGTATGTAGAAAGATTGTTCAGAGAAAATATTTAAAAAATCAATTACATATCAAATAACATGGAAGATGTTTAATTATGAGAGATATAGCATATCCATTAGTAACCATAAATAAATTAGAATATTAAATCATATGCTTTGAAGTTGATATACTTACTGGTAAAGATTCAACAATATAGTCATCAGGATGGATTATATCTCAATGTAAAGAAAATGAAAATCTTCACAACTGGACCAACATCATGATAAATAAGAGAAAATATTGAAATTACCGAGTGTTCATTTTACTACTCAGTCTGTGCTCACATCAATGCTCAGAAAAAGCAGCAGTGAGGAAATCAAAGGGCATATTTCATTAGGCAAATCTACCGCAAAAGGCCTCTTTAAAATGTTATGAAGCAAAGATATCACTTTGGGTACAAAGGTAAGCTTGACCCAAGCCTAGGTATTTTCATTGCTTAATATGCATGTGAAAGCTAATGAATAAGGAAGGTGTTAAAAGAATCAACCACATTTGAATTATGGTGTTGAAAAAGAATATTCAAAGTACCAGGGAGTGCTAGAAAAACAAACAAATCTGTTGAGGAAGAAGTATAGCCAGAATGTTCCTTAAAATTAACTTTCTCTCTTGTATTTTGGACATGTTGTCAGGAAGGACGAGTCCTTGGAGAAAGGCACACTTGGTAAAATGGAGAGTCAGTGAAAAAGAAGGAAGACCCTCAATGTAATGGGTTGACACTGTGGCAGCTACAATAGGTTCAAACAGTCCTCTGACTTTTACCTGCCTCAAGAACAATCCCCAGACAGGCTGTCCTGCACCACTACCAAGGTAAACAACCCCCTGAAAATTAACAGAGGACTTTAGTAAAATTGAGGCAGAAGAATTGGAGAGAGGGGTTAAAGAATGAAAAGTAGATGACAATAGAATTTTTCCAGTTCTAAGAAGTTAAAAACTAAAAAGTAAATGGCTTTTTTAAAATAGAATGGTTCTGATTCTGTGAAAACTAGCACCTGCTCGTCTTAAATGAGCCCATGAAATGACCCACTACAGGAAAAAGTTAACATTCAGTTTTTCTTGCCAACATTTCTAATGCCCTCTTCAGTGCAAACAGTTCAGCTTTTTAAGCTGAGATCCCCAGCAGGAGAGCTATTTCCTCTACCCAGTCTTGTAAGATTACTATTACACACCCTGCTATCTGAGTCTCTTTTTTCCTTGTAACTATTTCTGTTCACAAACAACGTCTATTCCACCAGATACAGTAAAACAGGTCAGGCTGGCTGGAAAATACTTGGTCAATGATTTCTATACAATCATGGTTCAGCCCTCCAGTTGCCACACCAGGGGAGGATGGCAGGTTTAGTTGCCCCATAATTCACAGGGTAATATTGAGATTGCCCAGTAAAATTACCTGGTATTGCCTGTTGTGAGTCATAGACTTCCCTTCTTAAGCAACAGGGATATGACTTGATGGGGACAGGGACAAGCTGGCCAGAATGAATTTCTAGTCCTGTTTTCTGAGAGGATATTGGTTCCTGTTGGATGGTCAGTTTCCAGGGTTCAATCAGACCTTGGCAGGGGATGCTTGTTGGCTCTCCCCAGAGTTCCACTAGTCCACAAGGGGGAGGGGGGGTTACCTGATTGTCAATCTCCTCAGACCAATGTGACTGGTTTCCTGAGTCTGAATCAGGAATCATGAGGGACCTCCATCTGCCGACTTTTGGTTTCAGAAAGCTGTTTGAACATGCAACTCTGGAAGCAGGTCCTGGCCAAGTAAGGGGACCAGTCAGTTATTTCTCTTCCCCAATGAAGCAGTCCAGGGGTTTCAGGAAGAACTGGTCTTCAGGCTTCCCTGAGATCTCAGTCACCATCACCCCATTATTATTTTCAACTGAGGTCACGTGGGTGGGGTCAAAAAGGGGGCAGAGGTCAATGCCAAATCATGCTTGGCCCCTTAGCCCCTGACAATGTTAGTCTTCTGCAGACAATAAAACTTGTTCAACCATCTGTTGAGTTGGATGGCTTTTTCTGCCAGATCCTCCCCTAAGATTTGGGCATATATTTTTTTCAGTGTCTAGGTTTTTGAATAAGCACATTGGTCCTTACTTAAGGCCCTCATTCCTTTCCGGAGTCCTCCCTGGGGTCCCACAGGCTTACCTACAGTGGTCTTTTAGGATGACAGTTGTGGCCTGAAATTTCTCGTGCTCTCAGCTGTTAAACACCTCAAAGGTGATGTCCACCAGTTGGGATGGATTCATGCAAATTGCCCTGTCAAATTTCTGCCATTTCTTTCTAAAATCCTGGGTGCTCTGGGAGATAAAAATTCATGTTAACCATTCAGATATTTGCTGAGTTCTCAGGATCAAGGTCTGTGTACTTACAGTAAGCTTGGTAGATTCATTTAAAGAATTCAGAGGGGTCCTCAGTTGGCTTCTGCTGATTTGCTTGTACCATGTTCAAGTTTTTTTGGTTTAGGAATTCCCTTTTTCAAACCTCTGAGAATGCACCTTTTATAGTGCTCCAGTGTAGTGCTGTTGTTGTTATGTGCTGTGGAGTCAGTTCCGAATCATAGCAACCTTGTACAGGGTTTCGGAGGCTGTAAATCTTTACGGGAGCAGAATGCCTCATCTTTCTCCCTAGTGTAGTATAGTGGCTATGAATCGGGCTGTGAACCACAAGGTCAAAAATTCGAAACCACCAGCTGTTCTGCAGGAGAAAGATGAGGCCCTCCGCTCCCACAAAGATTTACAGACTCAGAAATCCTGCACAGGGTCACCATGAGTCGGAACCAACTCCACAGCACATAACCATCACCACCACCAGTTGTGGCAGGCCCATCTAGATTTTAATTTGTGTCAGCTAGAGGAATTGCTTTGACTGGGGCAAGGGTCCTGTTTAGGGTTTTGTTTGTTTTTTTGGATGTGTGCTGTTTCGTACCATGCCTTATCTCAGACCAGCCTTTTTCATCCCTGGTCAGGAACATTGTTAACAGAGCCTGAATATCTGCCCAATTAAGAAGATGGGTAGCAAAAATAGTAGTTATTAAATTTGTTATTTTATTTAGGTCAACCTAGTGTGGCACTGCAAATCAATGTGCTAGACCAAGTCCATCTGAACCACAAGTTCAGTGGTTCAAGTCCACCAGCCACTCCTCGGAAAACTCACACAGGGTCACTATGAGTCAGAACCAACCCAGCAGCACTGAGCAACAACATCTCAATAAGAAGGATTTGAATTTTTCCTATTTAACAAGTCCAAGATAGAGAAAGAAGCATGTGCCCAGTAATACCCTGAGGCATATGGCCTTGGGCCAGTTCTGGGTGGGCATGCATCTTTTCAAATGCAAATGTCTCAACTCAGGTTCTGGCTCAAGATACCACCTCAAAGTTCTAATGAATACAATCAAGTATAGGCCAAAGGCTAGCTTACAAACTTTCCATAATCATACTTCCCATTCCCCCTTTTTAAAAAAAAAAAACCTTCAACATACATCCCAAGGCAGCTGATTCACCATGATAATTCCCATTGTACGTAAGTGTATACAGTGCCCTGGATCGAAGTCGCAACAGACAAGAGGGGTTATACACTCAGTTGCCCGTCTGGCTGCATCCCTCTTGGGAACTTAAGACACCTCTTGGCTAAGGTTCACCAGTATAAACCCCAGGCCAGGTCCCCTTCTCTTGAGGATGAAAGGGTGAGTCACCATTGTTCCATATGATGTTGTCACAGAACAGCAGGTTAGGGCCCACTCAGATTTCGTAGCCGGAGCCGTGGAACCATACAGACCAGGGGCGACAAGCCGCACTTTGGTTACATACACACTCACATTAGACCAGTCACACAGAGTTTATGGCACTTCCATAACCCCCTTTGGGGAATTCCTGACTGAGGCCTCTAGGTGAGGCCTTGGAAGGGGATCTGCCTTTCATTTATGTCCCTAGGGACAGGCCTGACTGGGTTTAACCCTGGCCAC
>NW_006408735.1:2199575-2200699 GCF_000296735.1 Chrysochloris asiatica
AAGATGAGGCTTTCTACTCCCGTAAGGACTTACACCCTCGGAAACCCTGTACAGGGTCGCTATGGGTCGGAACCGACTCAACGGCACTTAACAACAACACCTCTCCTTTTGAGTCTGGTCAGTAGAGGTGGGTGTGGCGGCTAGCTGCCCCCACTCGGAGGAGAAGGGACCATCAAATGTGGGGTGGCATGCAGTATCATCCACTGAGGAGAGCTTGTTATTAGTCACTCCCAGACTCCGATCTGGTGGCTCTAGGGGCCAGCGCAGTTGGTTTCCTGGTCAGGAAACCAAATGTTACAGCAGTTTTAGATTCGTCCTCAAAGAAACTGAGGCCATTTGGAGAGTTGAAGCAGAGTTTCAGATTTTATTAAGCCAGCTGACTCAGAGGAGCTAATTTCTCCAGATTCTGAGTCCTGAAGGAAAGGCAACACAAGTCTATATGGGGTCAGAGTTGGGGAGGGGCCAGGCTGCATACCTGTTTGAGCACAGGGGGAGGGGTATTGGTCCCATTTGGTGACCTGATTAGCATTTTAGCTTGCCTCCTGGGGTGGGAGAGGGCAGTGAATGATTTTTACCTTTTCCTGTTCATTGAGACAAAGCAGAATTGTCGAATGCAGTATGTATTTTGATTTCTTGACTGTTGCTTCAATGACTGCGTATAGTGGATACAAGCAAAATCAAGTCTTGGATTGCTTCAATCTTTTGTCCATTTATAATGATACTATTATTGTTCCAGTTGGGAGGATTTTTTATTTCTTTATATTGAGGTGCAATCCATATTGAAGGGGTGGTCTTTGATATTCATCAATAAGTATTTTATGTTCTCTTCACTTTCAGCAAGCAAGATTGTATCATCAGGTTTTTAATGAGTCTTCCTCCAATCCTGATGACACATTCTTCATATAATCTAGTTTCTCTAATAATTTGCTCAGCATACAGATTGAAAAAGTATGGTGACAGGCCACAACCCTGGCACAGAGCTTTTCTGATTTTTGATCATTTAGTATCCCCTTGCTCTGTTCTAACAACTGCCTCTTGGTCTATGTTCCTCCTGAGCACAGTTATATGTTCTGAAGCAGCCATTTTTAGCAATGTTATCTATAGTTTCTGATGATGTACAAAGT
>NW_006408735.1:2201579-2202082 GCF_000296735.1 Chrysochloris asiatica
GTTTAAATATGTTAGAATTGACACATTAATTGGCAAGGCAAATATTGTTACTGTTGTGGCTGTCAATTGGTTTCTGACTCACAGAGACTCTGTATAGGGTTTTCCAAGGCTGTAAATCTTTATGGGCAGAAAGCCTCCTCTTCCTACCATGGAGTAGCTGATGGATTCAAACTGCTGACCTTGTTAGCAGTCCAACTTATAATCTATTATGCCACAAGAACTCCTTAAGAGGCTTATAATTGAATTAATACTATTTATCCTTTGAAAAACAATTTAAAAATAAAATATTTACAAATTTTAGTCCATATTGTATATTTTAAAAACATAAAAAACTAGGAATTAATATATATAGGATAAGCACTGGACCACAAAGTAGGTTTGAATCTCAAGGTTGACAGTTAAAATTCTCTACCGAATCCTTTGAAACCCTATATAAGGTTGCTGTGCGTCGGAACTGACTTGACAGTACCTAACAGTAACAACAATATTAAAACATGTGCTAT
>NW_006408735.1:2202742-2218835 GCF_000296735.1 Chrysochloris asiatica
GGAGCAGAAAGCCTCATCTTTCTCCCGCGGAACAGCTGGTAGTTTCAAACTGCTGACCTTTCGGTTCTCAGCCTGATTCGTAACCACTACGCTACCAGAGTTCCATATATATATTTTGGGTAGTAATATTTTTTATACTATGCCATTAAATGTTGTTGTTGTTCTTGCTGTTGAGTGTCAAGTTAGTTCTGACCAATAGCAAGTCTGCATAGGGTTTCCTGAGTAGAAGTGGTGGGTTTGAACTGCCAATTTTGTGGTTCACAGTTTAGTGCAAATGCTACAGGACCAAACCAAGGGCCTTCAAAAAGTTAATGGATAAATGGAATTAAAATATGAGACAAAGACTGGCCATGGTTTCCAAGGAATGTTCTGGCTATACTTCTTCCAACACAAATTTGTTTGTACTTTTGGCAGTCCATTATCCTTTCAATATTCTCTTCCAACACCATAACTCAACTTCACTGATTATTATACAGTATCATTATCAAACTTTCATATACATATGAGACTATTGAAAATACTGTGGCTTGAGTCAGGTGCACTTTAGTCTTCAAACTGACATCTTTGCTCTTTGACACCTTAAAGAAGTCTCATGAAAAAGAATTACCTGATGTAATGTAGAATAAGCACTCAACCTCAAGGTCAGTTTGAATCACAAGGTCAGCAGTTCAAACTCACCAGTAGCTAACTGGAAACCTTATACACTTAACAAACACAACAACAAAGCAATACATCATTTGCTTCTTTGACGGCTGTTTTAATGAGTGTTGATGGTGGATGAAAACAAAGTGAACTTTAATATTTTGTCCATTTATCAACTTTAATATTTTGTCCATTTATCAAATTTTTTTTATTGGTCCAATGATGAAGATTTTTGTTTACTTTACATTGAGGTGCAATCCATAGTGAAGGTTGTGGTCTTTGATCTACATCAACAAATGCTGCAAGTCTTCTTAGCTTTCAACAATCAGATCTGTACTATCTAGAAATCTTATAGCCAGTAAAAAGCATATATCATACTCAAAACAACCCTCCCCATTTTCTTCCCCCCAAACTCCAACTTTCAGCATTCCTTCTACTATAAATTTTTTACATATATATTGTGGTGGTTTTCAGGTAGCCCCGGAGGATGAGTAGGATAAGCACTGTTTGGTAGTTCAAACCCACCAGCTGCTTTATTTTCTGCTCCTGTAAAGATTACAGCATTGCAAAATCTTATTTAGGGATATTATGAATCAGAATTGACTCAATGGCTATAAGTCTAGAGATTTTAATAGTTGATTTCACTTACAACGGATAACCTTTTGTCAAAAACAAACAAACAAACAAACATTACCTAGAGTTGCCTAACTCAACACTAAGTTAATTAAATGTAGGATTTAATTAATTAGTGTGGCACTGTAGGATCAGCACTGGACTCCAAATCACAAGATCGACAGCTCATACCTACCAACTGCTCCTCAGGACCCTATACAGGCTCACTATGAGTCAGAACATCCTTGACAGCACTGAAAAACAACAACAGAGTAGAAGATAAAGGCAATTTATCAAGGTAGCTGTGATTCATTATTGACTCAGTGACACATAACAACAGAAATTGGGAAAGTAAAAATATGACAAATGAAATAAAAATGATGCAATCATATGTGTGATTTCTTCACTTACTAGTCTGTGTAGCTCAAGAATTTGGAAAATTTCCCAAAGAGATTATATCCAAATATAGGGTTCATATCCCTGTGACTCTCTTCTTTCAGTGATTATACTCAATTGGAAGCCTTCAGTTCCAGTTTTTAATTCTTGAGCATCATATGTTTACCAAAAGTGTCTCTACCATTTACCAGTCACCCACTTTCTGCCTGACATAGTAGTGTCCCTTCAAGCCAAGAATCAACAAATTCTCCAAGGAGAAATGAGGTGAACTGAATATTGAGCTCACTTTAGAGATTTTCTTTCATTAGTATTTCAATACACAAGCTCTGTTTTGTCCAATGTTGTATCCTAATTGTTTAATACATGCCTTGTACAGAGTAGATATACTGACATTTTTTATAGTTAAAATTCTTAAAGTTATTGTGGAATTTTTATCATCATGCAATTCAAGTAGTAATATAAATGGACATAATTACAATTTAGGAGGTGTGCTATTTCGTTTGCCTTTCCTCTTCTTAAAATAATTGTACTTTCTTCCACAGTTTGCACATTAAGAAGCATTTTAGGGGGTCAGACCATTTTTTGTACAAATTAATAGCATTGTAATTTTATTTCTACAATTTATGAACTTCTTTCCATAAATCATCACTATAGATTTATAAACAAATAATGACTTGGGTGTTTGTGATGGATGTGTTTTGGTTATCCTTGAGTAATCAAAATAAGTTCTATGATTGAGATTAACACAAATATTTGAACTGGGAGATTTCTAAACCACTCTAAAATACACCATCAAATACAATTTATTCCAAATATAACACACTCATTTCCAAACAGATTTCTGGTCTGGCACTAGTAGTCTCCTTTAGATATGAGAATAAGTTAAAAAGTATTTCTACAAAATAAGAGAAACTTTTTAAACAAAAATATCAATCTGTGAAAATACTGTTTCTTGACATATTTTCTATTTAGGTAAAAGTACTTCTGAAGGAAGTATTTCATCCTCTCTAACCTTTCCCACCCACCTCCAAAGTCTGTAGTCTTCAATTTATGCCACACCAAAATGGCAATTCTGACATCCTTGAGATACTCAAATCATGTACCTTTTAAATGTTCTTAGAGTTTGGGGAATAAAAAGTATGAAGTGACAAGATCAGAGACTAGGATGGCTAGGGTAAGGTTTCCCAATGAAAGTTTCCTAGAATAGCCCTTGCTACCCTGGAAGGAGGAACCTAACTTTATTATTTATTTATTATAAGCTCCTATGATTGTTTGTAACATTTGAGAAGATCAGTCAAGATTATCCCTTTTGAATCTCAAAAAACAATTGTCATACCCTTCTGAGCAGATCTTTCTGCCTTGAACATAGATGGCCAAGCAGATCCTCTAAGAAGCCACTGTTTTGATTCTATTATTTAAAGCCATCCTTATAAGCCTAAAACCAAGTTTATTTCTGAATCCACTCTTTGCAACAACAGGCTTAAACACATTTTGTTTGTAGTAGATCTGTGCATGTATGCCCTTGAACCCTAATAGCATCATTATTTTTTATATACCCTCATACTAAATGAAATTCTCTTAGAAATCCCAGGATATATTTGCATCTTGCTCTCTTTTCTTTTCTGAGACTACTATAAAATATTTTATTTAACATTATATTTAACAATAGTTATATACATCCTGTTCCCCATTACCAATTTTTCAAAATAATCAGTTTGTTGTTGGTGTTAAGTGCTGTCGAGTTGGTTCCACTTATAGGTATCATGTATAGGGTTTCTGAGAAGCTGCTGGTAAGTTTGAGTGGCCAAACTTGCGATTGACGGTCCAATGCTTATCCTACAGCATCACACCACTACTATATGTCTCAATATACATTGGTACATACTGTACATCAAAATATTCCACACATGCAGATATGATGTACAGAAATAGGAAAGAACAATAAAATATACCCAGCATATAATCAAAGTAGAGGAGATATTCTCAGTTGTAACAAAATAAGTGAAAATCTGAAATTACTTATAATCCTATGATCCTAACATAATTATTGCCAGTAAGATGATTTTGAAAAACATTGTATGAGGAATTACCAGGAACTACAAATATGCATATACTTTCAACTAATAATATCATTTCTGGTAATTAATCCTGGGAATTAAAACAAAAGAAGAATATAGCTTTGCACATTGAGATGTTCGTTTTATCATTAATTTTATGACAATATTTCAAGAGTCTAAATATCTGACTAAGAGTAAATGATAAATTGCATGCCAAGTTAATAAGTCCTTAACACTAAGACTGTAATGACAATAGCTAGATGGAAAATCCATTTTATATAATATAGAAAACCAGTGTCAAAGCAATCATAATAGAAAGTAAAACTATTCATGTATATGATCAAGAAATTAAAAGACCATTTCAATCTGAAATGGTTGCATTAGGATAGTAAGGTTGCTATGAATTTTCTTATATTTTGCATTGCTATTATTATAAAATATTTACAAAAATAAGAAATGATTTTACCTGTAAAATACTCCTGTAATAAGACTTCTGATGTTGCACTATATGTACTGGACTGAAAACCACAAGATTGGCCATTCAAACCCATTAGCTGCTCCTCAGAAATCCTATGCAGGTTTGCTATAAGTTGGAACTGACTTGACAGCACTAAAGAGCAATAAACCAAAATAAGAAGCTATGACAATTTGATAAACTTGACCTATACTTATGGATATAGTAGTTCATAATATCAACTGAGAAGGAAGGAGTCTTTTTATCCTATCCATTCTGTACACAGACTTCAATAGGAATGGACAACTTAGACATTAATTACCTAAAATTGGAGGTACTTAAACACATGAAGTAAATGGCTAACTAGTTTTCAAGAGAGTTTAATTTCAGAGTGTGCAGGAGAAGGTAGAAGCCCTGCTGAATAGTTAATCTTGTCTAGACAGGTCTGGAGAAAGGAGATGGGGATAAGATTATTTCAATTCAATAGTGAGTAATTGTTATCATGACTAATTGCAACTGTTACAACTGCAAAGTAAGAAGTTTTGTAGCATACTGGGGGAGTAGTTAATCTTACATTATAGGAACAGAGGACACTAGGATCATCAAAGGAGAAGAACATGAGAGGAATATGGGACCCTATCCAGAGAAACAGCAACTCCAGAGATGATGTGGAGAAATAGAGCAGCTGAGGACTCTAGAGTCATGGAAAGAGAAAGGCTGTGTGCTAGCAGCCAGGAGGCAGACTTGCAGAATTTGCTCTTTTGTTGTTTAAATGATTATATATTCCTAAGTGTTTTTGTGTACATCCAAAAACAACAACAACAAAAAAACAGAGGAACTAGAATTAAATACTGTTTAATGAGGATGCACGGTTGTTGTTCTTGTTATTGATGGTTGCCATCAAGATGGTACCAACTCATAGCGACCTTATGTACAACAGAACAAAACACTACCCAACCTTACAATTGTTGCCACGCTTGAGCCCATTGATGATGCCACTTTCCAATCCATCTCACTGGGGTCTTCCTCCTTTTCTGACCCTTCACCTTAACAAACATGATATCGTATCTTTCTCCAGTGACTGTTCCCTTCTGACAATATGTCCAAAGTATGAGAGATGAAGTTTGGTCATCCTGGCCTCCAAGGAGCACTCGGCTGCACTTCTTCCAAAACAGATCTGTTTGTTCTTTTGGCAGCGCATGACACTTTCACTATTCTCCTCCAGCACAATAATTCAAAAGCATTAATAGTTCTATGGTCTTCATTATTCACTGTCCAGCTTTTGCATGCATATGAGGTTATTGAAAATACCATGGCTTGGGTCAGGCACACCTTAGTCCTCAAGCTGACGTCTTTGCTCTTCAACACTTTAAAGGTCTTGTGCAGCCATTTTCCCTAATGCAATATGTTGTCTGTCTTGACTGCTGTTTCCATGAGTGTTGATAGTTGATTCAAGAACAATGAAGTCCTTGACAACTTCAATTTTTCTCCTTTGAAAAGAATGCTCTGTATTGTTCCAGTGGTGAGGATTTTTGTTTTCTTTACATTGAGATGAAATTCATACCCAAGGCTGTGGTCTTTGATCATCATCAGCAAATATTTTAAGTCCTCTCCATTCAGGAAACAAGGTTGTATTGTCTGCATATCACAGGTTGTTAATGAGTCTTCCTCCAATCCTGATGCCACGTTTTTCTTCATATAACCCAGATTCTCAGATTATTTGCTCTCAGCATACAGGGTGAATAAGCATGATGAAATAATATAACCCTGTCACACACCTTTCTTTATTTTAAACCATTCAGTGTTCCCATGTTTAGTTTGAACAACTGCCTCTTGGTCCATGTACAGATTTCTCATGAGCACAATTAAGTGTTCAGGAAAATTTATACTTTGCAATGTTGTCCATAGCTTGTCACGATCCACACAATTGAAAGCCTTTGTGTAGTCAATAAAGCACAGGGAAACATGTTTCTGGTGTTTTCTACTTTGAGCCCAAAACCATCTGGCAGCAGCAATTCAATCCCTAGTTTCACACTGTCTTCTGAATCCCACTTGAATTTTGGGCAGTTTTTCCAATATACTGTTGTAATTGTTTTTGAATTATCTTTAGCAAAATTTTAGTTTTACGTGATATTATTGATATTTTTCCATGGTTTCCACATTCCAATAGGCCATCTCTCTTTGGAATGGGCACAAATATGGATCTTTTCCAATTGGTTGGACTGGCAAGTGTCTTTCACATTTCTTGTAACAGATAAGTAACTGCTTCCAGCACTGCATCAATTTGTTGAAAGTTTTCAGTTTGTATTTTCTTAATTTCTGCAATGTTATTTTTCCCAAATGGCTTCACTGCAGCTTGAACTTCTTCCTTCAGTACCATCAGTTTTTGATTATATGGTACTTTTGAAATGGTTATGCATCAATCATTTCTTTTTAACATGTTAACTCTGTTGATTCCATTTTCTTTTGATGCTTTCTGCATCATTCAATATTTTTCCCATAGAATCCTTCAATGTTTGAAGTCAAGTCTTAGAATTTTTTCTTCAATTCTGTTGACTTGAATAATACTAAGTCTGAAGGTTTATTTTGGTGTTCTAACTCCAGGTCTTTGCACATTTCATTATAATACTTGACATTGTCTTTTAGAGATGCTCTTTGCAATTTTCTGGTCAGCTCTTTTACTTTCTCATTTCTTCCATTCATGTTACCATCTCTACTTTGGATCTCAAGTTCACTAAGACTATAGTTTCCAACTGCATGTCCTTCTTTGATTCCAACTTTTGCATTCTTATCTCCATTAACTATTAATGAATTTTAATTGCATGTTTGAACGATTGCAGATTGCAAAATCTTTTCAAAATCTTTGTTTCTTCATCTTTGAAATTAGTGGTTGTGGGTTAATGCACCAGACTGCAAAGCTGTCTGAACTGCAAGGTCGGTGGTTCAAGCTCACAAGCTGCTCCTCAGAAACTCTATACAGGGTCACTATGGGTCAGAACTGACTTGATGGCACATCACAACAACAACAACAATGTATATATTTTAATTTTAGTTTTATACTGGTCTTCCTTGTAGACACATGGATATTATCCTATCACTGTCAGTGTTATATTTCAGAATAGATTTTGGAATGTTCTTTTTGACAATGAAGGTGCCACCATTCCTCTTAAGTTTTTCATACCTAACACAATAGACCATATGCTTGTTTGATTTATAATGTCCTATATGACTCCATTTCAGCTCACTAATGCTTAAGATACATGTTTTTATGCATTCAATTTTTGCTTCTAATTTTTCTAGATTCATTATTGGTATTGTTTTATGTTTTGCTTATTAATAGGTGTTTACATTTGTTTCTCATTTTGAGTCTTTCCACAAAAACAAGTAATTTTTCTGTATGGTTTGGTCCCTAACATAATTATCCTATTTTGTGCAGGCAACTCTTCTTCATTTGTATTTTGAGTACCTTCTAACCTGAATGACTAATCTTCCAGTACTATATCAAACAATATCCCACTAGTATTCATCAGGGTTTCAGTGACTAATTTTCCAAGTTGAATGCCTCTGTCTTCTTACTAGTGTTTCTACAATCTCTGCTTAAATCTGTCATACATTAGTGACCATACTATTGTTTTAAATACCAATAGCATTGCTTTCAGTATCATAAAAACATGAAAGCCACTTCAGTACCACAAAGTGACAGATGAGTGATGGGTTGTTGCATTGGGACTTTTATTTTCTTTAAAGGTATGTTACTTTTCAGTGAATTCTAAAATAGGTATATGAATTGATAAACAAATTGCAGTACTAACAAGGGGGTTTCTAAAAGTTCATGGAAAAAACACATTATTTATCTGTTTATTTTGAGTTAGGCAAATCTGCTACACAAGACCTCTTGATTTATTTTCTTATTTATTTAACTTCTTATTGTGACTTGAATTAAGATTTACAGACAACATCATTCACTTTGAATTCAACAAATCATACACTTTTGTTTCATCTCAATGATTATAATTCGTTCAATGCAACCCCAGTTGTCCCCCTTCCTCCCTGTGTTTCCCATTTGCATTCCACCCACCTTCCCATCCCTTCTCAACTTTGTCCTTAGGAAAATGTTGACTTTTTGATTTTGAATGATTGACAAGTCCATGATGGGTATACTTTACTATTGTTGTTTCCTCCACCTCCCATAAAACTATCTACTCCTTGTCTGAAAATTGGGCAACTAGGGTAAGTAGTTTTCCAGACCTGAGAGCCGTAGTCTCAAGTTCCTCCAGTCTCTTTCTGACCGTTAAACCCATTCATTTTTTTTTTTTTTTTGAATAATTTTTAGCTTTGTTCTACATTTTCTCTTATTCTGTTTGTACCCTCTAGTGTGACCTCTTTCAAAGCATTTAGTAGTGGTAGCTAGGCACTGTCTAATTTTTCTGGTCGCAGAGTCATGGAGACTAATGTTCACAAGTTCCATTAGTCCATTTGATTAATTGGTTTCAAGCCACTTTAATTCTTATCACTCTTCTTTCTTCTACACAGAGGGAAACAAATAGCTGCCCCTTAGATGGTCACTTATGAGTATTTTGTTGAACTTTTTGAAGGCCTTTCATACACTCAATTACTGAAATGTTGCACAGTAGTGAGGTTGGCCCAGGATCGGGCAGTGTTTCGTTCTGTGGTGCATAAGGTCACTATGAGTCGGTACTGACTCGATGGCACATAAAAACAACAACAAGTAGTTAAAGTAAATGAGCTAACAAGCCACCAAAAGAAGGATCTTAAATGCATGTTGTTGTTGTTGTTGTTAAGTGCCATCGAGTCGGGTCCGACCCATAGCGACCCTGTACAGGGTTTCCGAGGGTGTAAATCTTTACGGGAGTAGAAAGCCTCCTCTTTCTCCCGCGGAGCGGCTGGTAGTTTCGAACCACTGACCTTAAGGTTCGCAGCCCGATTCGTAACCACTACGCTATGCTAACTAAAATAATTCTTCCTGAAAAAGATACATATTATTCCAATTCTGTGACATTTCAGAAAAGGCAACACTATGGAGAGAGATAAGTGAATCCCCAGTGTTCAGAGGGGGACTGTAGATGAGATGAAGGATTAATAGATGGAATGCTAAGGATATTTAAGACAGTAAAGGACTGGGCAGTGTTTTGTTCTGTTGTGCATAGGGTTGCTATGAGTGGGTACTGACTCGATGTCACAGAACAACAACAATACCAGAAGATATTCTGTATGGTACAGTGATGCTATATAGATGACATTATATATTTGTTAGAACCAATGGGATATGACAACACTATGAGTGGATTCTCATAAAAAGTATGGACTTTAATTTATAACATAGCAATATTAATTTGTTATAGCAAATGTACTACACAAACACAACATGTTAATAATAAGAGAAACTGCATCAGTAGAAGGAGAAGCATATATAGAAGTTATCTGCACTTCCTGTCCAATTTTTCTGTAATATTAAAACTGTTCATAGAAATAAAATCTGTTTTAAAATATATATATGGAGTTGATTTTAAGATTTATATATTTTTTCGATATCTAAAATATATCCACACATCCTATAGTTTTTATTCTTAGATACTGTTGAGTCTGTATCAATGCATAGCAACATTATGCAGAACAGAACAGAACACTGCATGGTCTTGCCCTTTCTCCCAATTATGATTATGCTTGAACCCATTGCTGCTAACACTGTATCAATCCATCTCTTTGGAGTTCTACCTCATTTTTGCTGAACCTCCATTTTATGAAGCATGATGTTTCTTCTTATAATATGTCTGAAGTATGAGAGATGAAGTTTATCATCCTGGTTTCTAAGGAGCATTCTGGCTGTACTTCTTCCAACATAGATTTATTTGTTTTCTGGGAGTTCATAGTACTTTTAATATTCTTCTAAAACCCTATAACTCAAATGCATCAATGCTACTGTTTTCCTTATTCATTGTCCAACTGTCACATGTATATTAGGCTATTGAAAATATCATGACTTGACTCAGGCGCACCTGAGCCTTCAAACTGATATCTGTGCTCTTGAACACTTTAAAGATTCTTGTGCATAAGACTTGCCATTGTTTGATTTTTTGACTGCTGCTTCCATAAGTTTTGATAATGGATACAAGTAAAATGAAGGCTTTGGCAATTTCATTTTTTTTTCTCCATTTATTATGGTTTACCTTTTGGTTCAATTATGAGTATTTCTGTTTTCTTTACATTGAGGTATAATCCATATTGATGACTGTGGTCTAAAAGCTTCACCAAGAAGTATTTTAAGACCTCTTCACCTTCAACAAGTTTGTATCATCTGCATATTGTATGTGATTAAAAAGTCTGCTTCCAAATCATGACACCAGGTTATTTTTTCATATAATCCAATTGAAAAACATTAATTAAGTCATTATCAGACATTGACATATTTGCTCAAAAAGATTATGGGATTAGCTTCCTTACCAAGTTGTGAGTAGGTGGATAGCAAAACAAAGAAAGAAAAAATACTAAAGATTAACAGGATTTAGAATATGGTGTCTTGAGCTTGATCCTGCAGTGATTGGAAGGAGAGGTTGGGTCAAAGGTAACAAGTGTAGAGGTACTGATGATGCTCTGATTTCTGAGATTTGAAGTACTCCATGTATAAAAGCAGATGTAATACATAGAAATGAAATTGACTATATCTGTGGAAAGAGACGATGGAAAAGCTCCATATCATCAGTCAAAACAAGGCCAGAAACACAGTAGAACAGACCATCAATTATTCATATGCTAACTCAAACTGAAGCTGAAGAAAATGAAAACAAGTCTACAAGAGCCAAAATATGACCTTGAATATATCCCACCTGAACTTAGAGATCATCTGAAGAACAGATTGGATACATTAAACAGTAAAGATTGAAGACAAGGAGAGTTGTGAGATAACATCAAAAACATCATACGTGAAGAAAGCAAAAAGTCATTGAGAAGACAAGAAAGAAGGAAATGGTCAAAATGGATGTCAGAAGAGACACTGAAACTTGCTCTCCAGTGTAGAGATGCTAAAGCAAATGGAAGAAATGAGGAGGTCCAAGAGCTGAACAGAAAATTTCAAAGATCAGCTCGAGAAGATAAAGCCAAATATTACAACAAAATGTGCAGAGATCTGGAATCAGAAAACCAAAAAGGAAGAACACGCTCAGCATTTCTCAAGCAGGGGGAAAGGAAGAAAAAATTCAAGCCTCGACTTTCGTTATTGAAAGATTCTTTGGGCAAATTATTGAATGATGAAGAAAGCATCAAGAGAAGATGGAAAGAAGACACAGAGACACTGTACTAAAAGGAAATGGTTAATGTTCAACCATTTCAAGAGGTAACATATGACCAAGAGCCAATTATACTGAAGGAGGAAGTCCAAGGTGCATTGAAGGAATTGGAAAAGAACAAGGCACCAGGAATTGATGGAATAAAAATTGAAATCTTTCAAGAAAGTGAGGCAGTACAGGAGCCACTCACTCATCTCTGCCAAGAAATTTGGAAGAAAACTATCTGGCTGACTGATTGGAAAAGATCCATATTTGTGCCCATTCCAAAGAGAGTTGACCCAACGGAATACAGAAATCATTGGACAATCTCTTTGATATCCCATACAAGTAAAGTTTTACTAAATGTAATACAGAAATGGCTACAAGCATACATTGACACAGAACCTCCAGAGGTTCAAACTGAATTCAGAAGAGGTCGTGGAATGAGGGATATCATTGCTGATGTCTGACGGATCTTGGCTGAAAACAGAGAAAATCAGAAAGATGTTTACCTGTGCTTTATTGACTACACAAAGGCTTTTGATTGTGTGGATCATGACAAGCTATGGACAATATTGTGAAGTATGAAAATTCCTGAATGCTTACTTGTGCTCATGAGGAATCTGTACCTGGACCAAGAGTTTTTCGAACAGAACATGGGAACACTGAATGGTTTAAAATTAAGAATGGTGAACGACAAGGTTGTATTCTTTCACCATACTTATTCAACCTTTATGCTGAGCAAATAATTTGAGAAGCTGGGTTATATGAAGAAAAATGTCACATCAGAATTGGAGGAAGACTTCTTAACAACCTGCAATATGCAGATGATACAACCTTGATTGCTGAAAATGAAGAGGACTTAAAACATTTACTGATGAAGATCAAAGAGCACAGCTTTCAGTGTGGATTACAGCTCAACGTAAGGAAAACAAAAATCCTCACCACTGGACTAATAATAACATTCTTATGAATGGAGAAAAGATTGAAGTTGTCAAGGATTTCATTCTTCTTGGATCAACTATCAGCACTCATGGAAGCAGCAGTCAAGAAATCAAACAACGTGTTGCATTAGGCAAATCTGCTACACAAGAACTTTTTTAAAGTGTTGAGGAGCAAAGATGTCAGCTTGAGGACTAAGGTGCGCCTGACCCAAGCCATGCTATTTTCAATAACTTCATATGCATGGGAAAGTTGGACAGTGAGTAAGGAAGACCCTAGAAGAATTGATGCTTTTGAGTTATGGTGTTGGAGGAGAATATTGAAAGTGCCACGGGCTGCCAAAAGAACCATTAGATCCATTTTGGAAGAAGTGCAGCCAGAGTGCTCCTTAGAGGCCAAGATAGCCAAACTTTGTCTTTCATACTTAGGGGACATATTGTCAGGAGGGACCAGTCTCTGGAGAAGGATATCATGTTTGGTAAGGTGGAGGGTCACAGAAAAAGAGGAAGACCCCCATCGAAATGGATTGGCCAAGTGGCAGCATTGATGCACTCAAGCGTGTCCACAGTAGTGAGGTTGGCCCAGTATTGGACAGTGTTTCATTCTGCTGTGCTATGGTCGCTATGAGTTGGTACCGACTTGATTGCACCTAACAACAACAACATGTATAAAAAAGAAATATTAAGGACCATGAGGCAGGTTTTATATAAAACTAAATTACAGCCAAACACTTATCCTAAAGCAATTGAAATGTCTTATTTAGAAATTATGGTGGATTTCTGTTTCTTTCATTGTTGGCTTTGGCTATAAAGGAGTTGGCCAATTTATAAGTCCCTGAACCTAAGGCACTGGCACTTTGGATAAGATGACCACTGAGGTCCTTCTAACATGCATGTACTGAAGTCCAAGAAGTGAGTACCAAGACACTGCTACAGTAACATGTTTGTTGATAACTGATAAAAATATTCATAAGCTTATTCAAGAAGAATTTAATTATTCACATTAAAAAACAACACAGTTATAGGAGTTAGGAATAGAGAAGAAAGCAAGACAAAGTCTCTACTTTCATTGAATGTACTTTATATTGAAGCAAGTCAGAGAAAACAAATTAGCCACTATACCAACAATAAACAAGGATAAGCACTCTTTCCGATGATTAATGTTAAATGAATATAAAACAATTATGTAGGATGTCTCCAGATAGCTCTCTGATTAAATGATATTCAATATTAGATCTGAATAATATGATAGAATCAGCTACTTCCTCTCTGAAAGAATATGTGGAAATTTTTGATGAGTTTAAGACATAGCATAAAGGAAAGTGTTAAGTGTATGTGCATTATCAATACATTATCTAGTAGTTAAATACAGAGCTGGTAGAGAAGTTAGTGCAATAACTAACTTCTAAACAAACAAATAAATCTAAAAATTTATCCTGGGATTAAATAACAAGAAACTTATATATCTTATTAAGTGTATTAAATACTTTGAATTTTATTCTATAACAAATGAGAAGTGTTTATGAAGATAACATTATGAAATAAGAAGTGTACTCTAATAAAAGAGATCCTAATGGAGAATGAATGATTTGGTATATGGAAAATGTAGAATGGTCATATAGAATCTTACTATAATAAATTCTTTTTCAGTGTACATCTGGATATGATTCAGTGGGCACACAAAGGAGTAAAAAGTTACGTATGATGTGGGTATGAAAATTCTTCTAATAAATAATACTTAACCTTACTCTTTTTAAAGGAGTAGGTATTTCTTGCATCATGGAAAATAGTGGCTAAGTAATAAAAGTGGTAATCCTTGTCAAAATGAAAATAAGGAAAAATACAGACAATAAAAATATGACTTAGTCACTATATTAGCATTTTATTGCTAATGTGTAAGATCAGAGAGATAAAAGCCAGAAAAACCAAAACAACAGCAAAAAATTGGCAGTCTCATTTTTTGGTATGATATAAAACATCAGTTAACAACAGGAAATGGGATTGATTCTTATATAACTGGAAGACTTTACTACTTATTAAAATTTCCTCAGGATAGTATGGGTAGTAAAGCAGAATATATTTTATCTTATGTATAATGTAGAACAGAGTCTCTGATCATGCAATGGTTAACACATTTTGGCGCTAACTACAAATTTTAAGGTTACTCTCCACTCAGTGGCATGTAGCTGGAAAATCCTGGTGATCTACTTCCCCAAAGTCAGCCACTGAATGCCTTTGAGGTATCATTCTCCACTAACAGACATAGGATCTGTCAGAATCAACAGTAACTTATGGTGAAGAGTGACTATGATAATATAACACGTAATACTATAATATAATGTGATTCCTGGTCTGTTGCTGTAGCATCAGCGCATCAGCACTGGACTGTGAACCACCAGCTGCTCCTTGGAAACCATACACAGGATCTCTATGAGTCAGAACTGACTAAAAGGCACATAACAACAACAGCAATATAATGTAGTATATAGTGCATTTAAGTCAGTTACAAGTCATAGTTAATATCATGAAGAATTTAGTCAGTTTTTACTTAGACTGGAATCCCTCACTTCATCCAATTTTGAAGTAAACTCATAACACCAAATATACCATAGTGTTTGAACAAAAAGACATATACTTAATTTACAAGGTCTAGAAATCAGGCTTAATAGGAAGTAGCATGTTCCAACAACTAGTGTCTAGAATGAAGTTGTTTGATGAATGCAAGCAGTAACCCTTCCAGGGATTAATTTCTTTTGTAGAGGATGTCAGATATTAGAGGATAGTGACATGACACCCAATTCTATTACGGTTGTTCTCTTGGATATAAGTAGTACTAATGTTAGAATCCTGTAACAAGTATTGGAAAAAAACAGGCTAAATAGGAAGAGTCAATATTATCTTGTTCTGTGAGGTGTGGATTGGAACTGAATATGGACAATTAAAAAAACTCATAAAGCACATGTGTTATATTACCCAAAGAAAACTAAACCAAATAAATCTGTCTTCACTGAACCAATTTTCCCTTCATAACTTTTTTATGTATTTCTAACTTCTTTTTCCTTTGATCTCTTTAAGAGGTTAGCAAAAGTATTTTCAGTGGAAATGTAATATAAGGCTTTATTTTGCTTTCAGTTCAATTTTGTTGTTTTATTTCTAAAAACTGAATATACTTTAGCACAAGTTGGAAGAGGAAACAAGAATTGTAAGACTTCTTATTGCAAAAACACAACCCAAATATTTTATCTTAAAATATAATTTTGTTCTGGCATCTGTGTAACATTTCCTTGAAAATCTTTCTGCTAATAGTGCATTAAATTATTGAATCTGAGATTGAACTGTCTCTTGTGTATAAGTCAATCCATCATTAAATGATATATAAACATCCCAAAATTATCTTTTTGAAAATTCACTTCTTTACAAAGTATCTACATCAATAATGTTCATTAGAAATGTCTATGCTTTCAGCAAAATTTGCCTTATACTTTCTTGATACAACTTGGCTAATAATTTAATGCTCAAAAAATAAAAAGAAAGACAGTTTTTGTATTGCTATCCAGGTGTGGGAGTATAGACATAAAACCAAACAGCCACCACTCGTCTGTCTGTCATGCTGTGGTGGTTTGAGTTGCTGTGATTCTGAGGGCTATGCCACCGGTGTTTTAAATAACCAGCAGGGTCACCCATGGTGGAAAGGTTTCAGATGAGCTA
>NW_006408735.1:2221392-2224202 GCF_000296735.1 Chrysochloris asiatica
AGAGAAAAAGAGGAAGACCCCCAACAAGATAGATCAGCCAGGTGGCATCATTGATGGACTCAAGTGTGGCAGCGGTAGTGAGTTTGGCCCAGGATCGGACATTGTTTCGTTCTGCTGTGCATGGGGTTGCTATGAGTCGGTTCTGACTCTATGGCACCTGACAACAACAACAACATCCAGGTGTGGCACTGTGGGTTAATGCGCTAGACTGCAAAGCCGTTTGAACTGCAAATTCAGCAGTTCAAGCTCACCAGCTGCTCCTCGGATACCCTATACAGGGTCTCTATGGGTCGCAACCGAATCGACAGCACTTAACAACAACAGCTATATAATACACGCACAGTGTTAAAGCTTGTGACATCTCCTTCCCAATCTTCTGAATGTTATTCCCCAGAATAATTCAATTCTCCATTCATTTTGTGTTTTTATCTGGCATATTCCAACTCCTTAATAGATATACACATAATCTTTGAGTTTTATTTTATAGATGCCACTTGCCTTTACCCTCATTGGTAAGTGCTGGTGAGTCAGATCTGATTCATAATGGTCCTGTGTAGGGTTTCCAAAGAACTACTGGTGAGTTTGAACTGCCGATATCATGTTCAAACTGACCTTGCAGTCTAGTGCATTATTCCACAGTGACACTCCAGGACTCTACCCTCCTCCCCAGATATTGATAATGCTATTTTGTACTCCTCAACTTTTGTTTCTTATTCCTCCACCTTATTAAAGCATATTTTGGTACTCTTCTATATTTAAGTTTTGCCCCCTAAAATAATCTTCCTTTCTCTTCTAACTCAAACCTCTGGCATCTTAGTGATATTTTTGATGAGTTAAGGTTATTTTCCTAAGATCATACTTACATTTAATTTCTCTGTATATAGACTGATTATTCCAGTTGTACGCTAGTATAATATATTTGCATTATATAGATTTGTTTACTGTAAAGTCAGTGACCATTTTATGTGTTATTCATCCTATAAAGCTTTTTCTTCTTGCATTCCCTTTTCTTTTATTTCACCTTGTTTAGTTATTTATTTTCTGCCTCAAGTATCTTTGCCTTGTTTATTCTCTCAACTAAACCTATTTTTATTTTTTCCCTTTTATTGAATGTCCTTTTGATTTATGCTTTGTATTTAAAAGTGAACACTATGCATGAATGAATGAAGAAATTCATCATAGAGAGGAAAACTATAGAAAAGAGCAAAATAAAAATGAGTGTTAAAGATACTAAATTTTCAAGAGGAAATGCTTCAAACTGAAGAAAGCAGATTGAATTCCTTTCCCAATTTTAGAAAGTCTGAAGTATTATCCCAGATGAATCCATCATTAAGTGTGGACCTCCACACTGGGAAGGGGTATGGTCTGGAGTAAGGCTGCTGTCTTAAGTTTGAAAAAAATCACAGTAAGGGACTAAAAAACTAGGAACTTTCTGTCAGGAGCAATTCTTGCAGCTGAATGATTAAATCCTTCACTACTAAACAGGAATACATCACAGCATTTGCCACAATCAATACCTCACACACTGGGGTACTCTAAGGTCCTGAAGTATTACTTTTCCTGAGGAAAGGTTATAAGAAGCTAGCACAAATACAGTTTGTCTAACAAGTTGCAAACACAAATCTTGTAATAGTCCTCTTTATCCATTTTAATTTTCTCTCCTTCATCCAGTAGCTCTTTTGGCATTGGTGATTCACTTATTAACTTGACTCAGAAAGCATCCTTGAATGGTCAAAACACTTTTCTCAATCAATGCTGCTGCACTTTACTGTTCATTTTCGTTATCAATGTGTAGCAAGGGAGTATCCAGAAGTACCTGTGCCAAAGATAAGCCTCTAAGTTTGCACTATGTAAGAGTAGCTCTGCCTCCTCATGAACATCAGTCAATTATCCTTACCAAAATGTGGCAGCTAGACAGCAGTTGTAGCTTACATTTTAATGAGTCTGAGTCTTTAGTCAAAAACATTTCCTCTTGAAAAATTAGTACCTCCAAATCACATTTTTATTTGGCTCTTTTCTAGTTTCCATCTCTATGATTAATTTATTCATTCTTGCATGCATATTATTTACTTTTCCACTAGAACTTTTTCTAAGAAAACTAGTAAATTTCACTTGTGTGACACTAAATTGTAAGGTTCAATCAAACCATTGTATTTCACTTTGGATTCTTCTCTACCTCTGTTCTAACACTAGCAAGTGTTCCTTAGTCCCTAACCACCCTGATGTAGGTCAGATCTCACAATTTGAAGTCTCCAGACTTCCATGTTTCCTCAAGAATTCAGAACTCAGATACAAGCTTGAGAATCCTCAAACACCCTCATTTTGAACCTGTGCCTACAAATTTGTTTTCTTCCCACTAATATTTCAGGATGACAATTATAAGCACAGGAATTACCTAAGCTCCCCTCATTTCTTCCATGCTGACTCACCTTACTTCACTGAGTTAGCTAATTCATGAGTGTGGTAGCTAAGATATTGTATCAACATGGTTTGGCAGTTGATATGTACTTACCCTCCATGATGCGATTTGACGTGATAAACCAATAATAGGACTAAGGGTGGGATGTTACTGTTGTTGTTAGGGATAATCAAGTTTGGCCAGACTCAAAGTGACCCTATGCACAACAGAACAAAACATCCCCTGGTCCTATGCCATCCTCACAATTGTGGTTAAACTTGGGTCCATGATGCTGACACTATGCCAAATCATCGCATTGGGGATCTTCCACTTTTTCCCTGATCCAGCACTTTACCAAGTATGATATCATTTGCTTGGTATTAGTTACTCCTAGCAAATGATATCATACTTG
>NW_006408735.1:2224798-2227493 GCF_000296735.1 Chrysochloris asiatica
TGTGCATGGGGTCACTATGAGTCAGTTCCGACTCGATGACACCTGACCAAAACAAGTCACTCCTGATAATATGTACTAAGTATTAGAGAGGAACTTTTGGCATCCTTTTCTCCAAGGAGCATTCAGACTGTATCTCTTCCAACATAGACCTGTTCTTCTGACAGTCCTTGGTAATTTCAATATTCTTTTCCAACAGCATAACTCAAATGCATCACTTTTTCTATGGTTTTCTTTATTCATTGTCCAACTTTCACAAGCATGTGAGGCAACTGAAAATACCATGACTTAGTTCAGTTCCACCTTAGTTTTCATACTGACCTATTTGCTCCTAGACACTTTAAAGAAGTCTTGTGCAGCAGATTTGCCCAGTGCAATACTTCATTTTATTTCTTGAATACTTCTTTCATAACTGTTGATTGTGAATCCATGCAAAATAAAGTCTTTGACAACTACAATCTTTTCGCCACGTGTCATGATGGTATTTATTGATTCAGTTTTGAGGATTTTTGCTGGGTTTTTTTGTATGTGTGTGTTTTTGTTTTTTGATTTTTACATTGAGGTGCAACCCATAGTGAAAACTTTGGTCTTTGATCTTCATCAGAAAGTATTTTAAGTCTTCTTCACTTAGAGCAAGCAAGGCTATATCACCTGTATATTGCAAGTAATAATGAGTTTTCCTCTAGTCATGATGCCACGCTTTTCATATAATCCAGATTCTCATATTATTTGCTCTGCATACAGACTAGATAAGTATGGTGAAAGAATACAGTCTTGGTGCACACCTTTCCTAATTCTAAACCATTCAGTATCTCTTTGTTCAGTTTTATCATGAATGCAATCAAGTGCTCTGGAATTCCCATTCTTTGCGATGCTATCAGTAGCTTGCCTTGATCCACACAATCCAAAGCCTTTACATAGTCAATAAAGAACAAGTAAACATTCTTCTGGTATTCTATGCTTTCATCCAAGATTCATCTGACATCAGCAATCATGTCCCTAGTTCCAAGTCCTCTTCTTAATCCAGCTTGAGTTTCTGACAGATTCCTGTCAATGTACTATTGCAGCCGTTTTTAAATTATCTTCAGCCAAATTTTACTTGCATGTGATATTCATAATATTGTTCAATGATTTCCACATTCTGTTGGGTCACCTTTCTTTGGAATAGTCACAGGTATGGATCAGGTAGATGTCTTCTAGAATTTTTGGCATAGATGAGTGAGTGTGTCCAATATGATATTAGTTTGTTGAAATATTTTAATTTGTATTCTTTTAATTTCTGGAGGCTTGTTTCTTGCCAGTGCCTTCAGTGCAGCATGAACTTCTTCCTGAAGTGCTGTTGGTGCTTTCTCATATGCTAGCTCTTGATATGGTTGGATATTGACTATTTATTCATGGTACAGTGACTGTGTATATCTTCCAACTTCTTTTGATTCTTTGCGTATCACTCAATATTTAGCCATTTGTTGTTAAATTTGTTCCAACTCACTGCCACTCTGTATAGCATTTCTGAGGAGTGGCAGCTGTTCAAACTGACCTTGCAGTCCAGTGCATTATCCTATAGTGCTGTACCAGCATTCTATATTTTGCCCATAGAATGCTTCAATATTGCTAGTCTAGGCTTAAATTTTTCTTAAGTTATCTCTGCTCGAGAAATGTTGAGTATGTTCTTTACTTTTCATTTTTTAACTGCAGCTATTTGCATGTTTCATTATACTTGAATTTGTTTTCTTGAGCTGTCCTTTGAAATTTTCTGTTCAGTTTTTTTCTACTTCATTTCTTCTATTCTTCTTAGCATCTATACTGAAGAGCAAGTTTCAGAGTCTCTTCTGACAGCCATTTGGTATTTCCTTTCTGTATTTTAATGCCCTTTTGCTTTTTTCTTGTATGATATTCTTGATGTCATTCCACACAGCTGCTGGGCTTCAGTCATTAGTGACTTATGCATCAAATCTATTCTGAAAATGCTCTACATTCAGGTGGGATATGTTCAAGATCATATTTTGGTTTTCATAGATTTTTTTTCAATTTTCTTCAGCTTAAGCCTGAGTTTGCATGGGAGCAACTGATGGTCTGTTACATCACCTGCTCCCGCCCTTGTTTTGGCTGATAATATTGTGATTTTTTTTTTTTTTTTTTTACCATCTCTTGCCACAGATGTAGTCAGTTTGATAACTGTGTCTTGTTTCTGGTTAGTTCTATGTGTATAGTCATCTTTTAGGTTGTTTAAAAAAGGTATTTATAATCAATAAGTCATTGGTCTTGCAGACTTCTATCATGTGTTCTCTGGCATCATTTCTATCAATAATATAAAATTTTCCAACTATTTATCCTTTCTCTTTGTTTCAATCTTTGCATTTCAATCACCAGTAATTATCAATGGATCTTGAATTCATGTTAGATCAATTTATAACTGACAAATTTGGCAGAATTCTTATTCAAAAGTCAATTTCATTGACTTTTCAATTTATAAGTCAATTCAAATGGACTTACATTCAATTTCAATATAAAGGTTGAACCTTTATATTGAGAGTCAACCCATACTGAAAGCTGTGGTCTTTGATCTTCTTCAGCAAGTATTTTAAGTCCTCTTGGCCTTCAACAAGCAAGATATGTATCGTCTGCATATCACAGGTTGTTAATCAGCCTTCCTCCAATCCTGATTCTGTCTTTATCTTCATATAATTAAGCTTCTTTG
>NW_006408735.1:2228738-2231187 GCF_000296735.1 Chrysochloris asiatica
CTTGAGGACTAAGGTGCACCTGACCCAAGCCATGGTATTTTCAATGACCTCATATGCATGTGAAAGCTGGACAGTGAATAAGGAATACCATAGAAAAATGGATGCTTTTGAATTATGGTGTTAGAGGAGAATATTGACAGTGCCATGGGCTGCCAAATGAACCAATAGATCCGTTTTGGAAGAACTACAGCCAGAGTGCTCATTAAAGGCCAAGATGACCAAACTTCATCTCTCATACTTTGGACATATTATCAGGAGGGACCAGTTGCTAGAGAAGAATATCATGTTTGGTAAAGTGCAGGGTCAGAGGAAAAGAGGAAGACCCCCAACCAGATAGATTGGCCAAGTGGCAGCATTGATGTACTCAAGCATGGCAACAACAGCGTGGTTGGCCCAGGATCAGGCAGTGTTTTGTTCTGCTGTGCATAAGGTTGCTGTGGGTTGGTACCGACTCGATGGCACCTAACAACAACAACAACAAAGTTTTGGATATTGATCTTTAAGTATTCCATTTCACTTTTATGACTTCCAATACATCATACATTCCACATTCCACACATGAATGGATGTTTGCAGCTATTTCTTCTCATGTTGAGTCATACCATATCAGCAGGCATTGGTCTCACAGTTTTACTCCATCCATATCAATAAGGTTGACTCCATTTTGAGGAGGCAGATTTTCCCCAGTCATATTTTGAGTGCCTTCCAATTTGAGGGGCTTATCTTCCAGCAATATATCAAACAATGGAGTCCTGATATGGTGCTGTCGGGTAAACAGTGGACTGTTAAACATGCCACTCGGTCCTTGGCAAACCTCTTCAGGGTTGCTATGAGTTGAAACCCATCCAACAGCACTTAACAACAACTCCAAAGACATGAAAAGTTTTAGGTGTATAACCTTTCAGAAGTAGTCTGTCTATCCTTTTTCCTAAATTGAGCTAGTCTGGAATCTCTATGTAAACCTCTCCAATATGAGGGACTGAAATATTTGAAATACCATTGGCATAGCTTCCAACAGCATACCAGCTTGCAAGCCAACAATGCACAACAAA
This sequence comes from Chrysochloris asiatica, assembly GCF_000296735.1. Classification (NCBI taxonomy): domain Eukaryota; kingdom Metazoa; phylum Chordata; class Mammalia; order Afrosoricida; family Chrysochloridae; genus Chrysochloris; species Chrysochloris asiatica. The sequence goes on from NW_006408735.1 coordinate 2,229,791, forward strand.
CAAACAGATGAATTGCAGACCCCAGGACTAATGTAGTTCTATTCTTCAAGTTTAGACTTTCCAGTCTCTTTACTTAGTGAGTACTTTTAATAATGGGTAGTTGAATTCCAAGCATCTCCCAGTCCTTTTTCATCTGATAGCCCTTTAGTAAATTGTAACCAGTTGTAATTCTATCCATATTAGTTGTCCTTTTCTTGCCTATATGGAATCTCACTCTACATATCTATAATTTAGCATTTAGATAAAAATTGAAATATGGATTTCCACAGCTTTTTTTCTGCATAGTTCTTTCTCCTCTTATAATGGCTCTTGCATATTCCAGTAACTTATATCTTGCTGAGTTTATTTCTGTACACTTAGATTAGTGAGGCCATCATGCTCTTCTTCAGATCTATAACCTTTGGAAGACTTTCAAGCAGAAGTCTCCAACATGCATAATCTTCAGGTCATTTTTTACCATCTTTCAGATATTGCAGTATTGAATTTCTTTTGTCCAGTATTTGACTGGACAAAACATTCATAGTGTTTCATAGGTATTTACCAATAAGGTCTAGTTCAATAGTATTAGGATTGAAAGTGAGAGTTCTCAAGCTGGGATAACTGAAGGAAAAATTCAAGCCTCGACTTTGGTTATTGAAAGATTCTCTGGGCAAATTATTGAATGATGCAGAAAGTATTAAAAGAAGATGAAAGGAATACACAGAGTCACTGTAACAAAAAGAAATAGTTACTGTTCAACTGTTTCAAGAGGTAGCATATGATCAAGAACCTATGATACTGAAGGAAGAAGTCCAAGGAGGATTGAAGGAATTGGCAAAGAACAAGGCACCAGGAACTGATGGAATAAAAATTAAATTATTTCAAGAAAGTGAGGCAGCACAGGAGGCACTCATCCATCTCTGCCAAGAAATTTGCAAGACAGCTATCTGGCCAACTGATTGGAAGAGATCCATATTTGTGCCCATTCCAAAGAGATGTGACCCAATGGAATGCAGAAATCATTGGTCAATCTCTTTGATATCCCATGCGAGTAATATTTTGCTAAAGGTAAGCGTAGTGGTTACGAATCGGGCTGCAAACCACAAGGTCAGCAGTTCGAAACTACCAGGAGCTCCATGGGAGAAAGAGGAGGCTTTCTACTCCCATAAAGATTTACAGCCTCAGAAACCCTGTTCAGGGTCGCTATGTGTCGGAACCGACTCGACGGCACTTAACAAGAACAACAACAATACAGAGACGGCTACAATCATACATTGACAGAGAACTTCCAGAGGTTTAAGCTGGATTCAGAAGATGCCATGGAATGAGGGATATCATTGCTGATGTCCAATGGATCTTGGCTGAAAGCAGAGAATATCAGAAAGATGTTTACCTATGCTTTATTGACTACGCAAAGG
>NW_006408735.1:2231962-2243278 GCF_000296735.1 Chrysochloris asiatica
CTTGGAGGCCAGGATGGCCAAACTCCGTCTCTCATACTTCAGATATATTGTCAGGAGGGACCAATCTCTGGAAAAAGGCATTATGTTTGGTAAGGTGGAGGGTCAGAGAAAAAGAGGAAGATGCCCAGTGAAATGGATTGGTAAAGTGGCAGTATCAATGAGCGCAAGTGTGGCAACAATTGTGAGGTTGACTCAGGATCAGGCATTGTTTCATTTCGCTTTGCATAAGGTCGCTATGAGTTGGTACCAACTCGATGACAGCTAACAACAACAAGTTCAACCTACTCTGCTACCAGATCTCAATAGACCAATTTTCGTGTTGTTAAGTGCCTTCTAGTCAATTCTGACTCAAAATGACCCAGCGTAGGCTTTTTGAGTCTGTAAATATTAGTGAGAGATAGCATTTTCTTTTAACAGCAAGCAACTGTTGGGCTCTAACCACCAACCTTATAGTTCCCAGTTCAGCACTTAGTCTACAAAGCCACCACACTCCCTTGATAAATCAATGGACTAGTATAATAGAATGAAACACTATCTGGTCCTGCACCATTCTCCCAATCATTGCTTTGTTTGACCCTATTGTGATAGCCACTGTATTAATTCATCTCATGAGGGTCTTCCTCTTCTTGCTGACCTTCTATTTTACCAAGCATGAGGTCCTTCTCTAGGATTTAGTCATTGTTAAAGTATGTGAGACAAAGTCTTGCTATACTTGTTTCTATGGAGCATTTTGGCTGGACTTCCAACACCGATTTGTTCTTTCTACTGGCATGCCATGGTGTATATTCAGTATTCCCGAAGAATACCATTATTCCAATACATTAATTCTTTTGTTTTCCTTATTCTTTGCCCAGCTTTCACATGTATATTAAGCAATTGGAAAAACAAGATAAAACAAAAAAACATGGCTTGAATCAGGCATGCCTTAATCCTCAAAGTGACACATTTTCTTTTAATAATTTACAGCGTTCTTTTGTGGCAGATGTGACCAATGCAATAGGTGGTTTGTTTTTCTGACTGCTGCTTCCATGTGCATTGATTGTGGATACAAGTGATATGAATTCTTGACAACGTCAATCTTTTCTCCATTTACCTGATGCTGGCTATTGGTCCAGTTTGAAGATTTTTGTGACGTAATCCATATTGAAGGCTATAGTCTTTGATCTTCATTAGTAAGTATCTCAAATCTTCTTCACTTTCAGTAAGCAAGGTTGTCACACCTACAGATCACAGATTGTTCATTAGTTTTCCTACCAATTATGATGCAGGGTTCATCTTCATATAATATAGCTGATTATATGCTGAGCATATAATACAAATGGAATAAGTATAATGAAAGGATATAACCCTGATGAACACTTTTCCTAGTTTTAAAAGACACAATATCCTCTTGTTCTGTTCAATTAACTGCCTTTAGTTCTTCAGGAGCACAATTAAGTGTTCTGAAAATCCTACTCTTTGCAATGTTACCCATAGTTAGCTATGATTTATAGTCAAATATTTTTTCATAGTCAATAAATCACAAGTAAACATCTTTCTGAAGTTCTCTGTTTTCATCAAGAGCCATCTGACATCTGCAATGATACCCCTTGTCCCATGTCCTTTTCTGAATCCAGTTTGAACTTCTGGCTATTGATGTACCATTTTTTCTGTGACCATTTTTTATTTACTTCAGCAGTATTTTACTTGCAAGCAAAATTAATGTTCAATAAACTACACTTTCTGTCATATCACCATTCTTTGAAATGGTTACAAATAATTGTTCTTTTCCAATTGATTGACCAGGTTAGTTTATGCCAAATTTCATGGCATAAACTAATCAGCACTTCCATGTGCTACACATCTGTTTGTAGAAATATTGTACTCTGAGAATTCCTGGGTCCTTTTTTTTGGCTAATTCTTTCAGTATGGCTTGAGTTACTTTCTTCAGTACCAGTGTTTCTTTATTATATACAAATTCCTTGACATGGCTGAATGTCAACCAATCCTTTTTGATAAAGTGACTCTATATTTCTTCTGATATTTCCTGCATCTGTCAGTATTTTACCAATGTTGTTGTTGTTATGTGCCCTGGAGTCGGTTCCAACTCATAGTGACCCTGTACAGGGTTTCTGAGGCTGCAAATCTTTACGGGAGCAGAAAGCCTCATCTTTCTCCTGTGGAACAGCTGGTAGTTTAGAACTGCTGACCTTGCAGTACACAGCCCTATTCGTAACCACTACGCTACCAGAGCTCCAATAGGATTGTTTAATACTAAAACTCAAGGTTTGAATTTTTTTTCCCCCAGTTATTTCAGCTTGAGACGTGCTGAGTGTGCTTTTTCCTTTTGCTTTTCTAACTCCAGATCTTGTATATTTCCTTATAATACTTTACCTTTTCTTCCCAAGTTGACCTTTGAAATCTTTTGTTCAGCTCTTTTACTCCATCATTGTTTCCATTTGCTATAGCTGCTCTATATTCATGAGCAAGTTTCAGTGTTTCTTCTGACATCCATTTTGATCTTTTCTTTCTTATCTTTACTTTGGGTCATCTGGATTGTTTTAATTTTCTTTAGCTTCACCTTGAACTTGCATCTGAGCATTTGATGGCCTCATCCTTAGTTGGTTTCTGGCCTTGTTCTGATTGATGATGTTGAGCTTGTTTATATTCCCTTTCCACAGGTATGTTGTTGTTGTTAAGTGCTGTCAAGTCGTTTCCGACCCATAGCGACCCTGTACAGGGTTTCCGAGGGTGTAAATCTTTACGGGAGTAGAAAGCCTCATCTTTCTCCCGCGGAATGGCTGGTAGTTTCGAACCGCTAACCTTAAGGTTCGCAGTCCGATTCGTAACCACTACGCTACTATTCCTTTGTGTTCCAATGATGAGGTTCACATGTACAGTTGCTGCTATTCATAAGGTTCAAATCTTTTTAAAATTCTTTTGAGTCAAAGTACAACCTTCAGTATTTTGTTGTTGTTAAGTGCTGTTGAGTTGGCTCCAACCCATTGTGACCCTGTATAGGGTTTTCAAGGAGTGGATGGTGTGTGCTTGAACCACCAACCTTGCAGTTCCAAGGGCTTTGAAGTCTGGTGCATTAACCCACAGAGCCACATCAGGACTCCAACCTTCAGTCTATCCCTCTTGAATTTATATCTCAATAATAGATTTGAGACATTGAACACTAATGATGGAAGACCAGACTAGTTGTGGGATAATATCAAGGACATCATATATAATGAAAAGAACATATTTAGTTGTATGTCTCTTAACTGAAGGATTGGCAGTTCAAACCCAAGCAGATGTTTTTTTAGAAAAAAGATCTGTTAATCTGCTTTTGCAAAAACTATTTCCAGGAAAATTCTATGGGCTAGTTTTACTCTGCCATATGAAGTCATTATAAGTCAGAAATGATTTGACGGCATCCTACAACAACAATAGGTATGCAATGGTATCTCACTGTGGTTTAAATTTACATTTCCTAAATTTTTAAATAAGATTTTAAAGTTTCATGAAATAAATATGTTTCAATTTTATTGGAATTTTATTGAACCTATAGACAATTTCAGGTAAATAGACATTTTTATAAATATGTGATTCATAAAGCACAGGACTGTGAACTACAAGATTAGCAGTTCAAGCCCACCAGCTACTCTGTTGGAGAAAGAAAAGTCTTTCTGTTCCCACAGAGATTTAAAGCCTCAGAACCACTACATACAATTGCTATGAGTTGGAACTGACTTGACAGCACTTAACAACAATTCTATGAAAATGATATTAAAAAAATGTGTTATTTCAATCTGCTTTAATTTATTGTAATAACATTTTATAATTTTCTGTAAGCAATTTTCCACATCTTTTGTTGTTGATGTTGCCATTAAAAATGGAATCTAATAAATGTCCTTTTATTCCTGTCAATTCAGAATTTTTACAAACATTTCTTAGTTTTCTTTACTTACCATTTCTTTTAAAGCATTGATCATTAATTACATTCTTATAATATTATGGAAACTCAAAAATTGTCTTCATAGATGTAGAACTCTGTTCGTGTTTAAAAAATATTTTTATGGCTTTCATGGACTCTAGAAGACACATTTTATCTTTCCCAAAGTTTTCTAAAGTATTAGATCTCACCATTTCTTTTTGGAAATCTTACTCAAAATCACTTGATAAATTGAAAGGATATCTTATTTTTATGTATAGCACATGTTGCTGGTCTGAGAAGTGAAAGTTAAGTTAGAAACTTCTACTGATATGAGATTCATTAATATACATGCAGTTCCTGCTTTATGAACCAACCTATGAAAAGCCTACTCTATTAAAACTCTGGGTACATGCAATGGTTCACAATAAATTGCTGCTACTTTGGGACATGCATTAAAACATTATTACTAGTATTGCTGCATTCAGTTAGTCACTTCAAAGTGAATTAATTCCAACTACTACTTGTTATTAAGTACCATCCAGTCACTTCTCACTCAGAGCTACACTGTATATGATTTCAAGAAATAGCTGCTGAGTTTGAACCGCTGAATTTGGGGTTCAAACAGACTTTGCAGCCGAGCACATTAACCCACATTGCTACACCAGGACTCCAAAAGTTAACTCCTTAGAGTTGTTGTTAAGTGCTGTAGAGTTAGCTCTGACTCATAGTGATCCTGTATAGGGTTTCCAAGGAGCAACTGGTGAACTTGAACCACCAACCTTACAGCTCAAATGGCTTTGCATTCTAGGGCATTAACCTACAGCGCCACACCAGGACTCAAATTACTATGTAATTTTTTATTTAAACTTGTTTTACATTTCGTCATCCCACTTCATGGTACAAGATCTCCTTTCATAGATATTGTAGATAATGTTAAAGATGTTTTAATATGTCTGGAAGTGTTTCTTTGATATTTTTGTGTGTAGAAGTGGGCACTATATACTAGGTACTAAGTACCTAGTATATGGTACTAATACTTTGAACCACAAGGTCAGCTGTTCACACTCACCAGCTGCTCCTTGAAAATCCTATACAGGGGCCCTGTGAGTTGAAAAGGACTCAGTGTCTCATAATAAAGACAACAGACAAACATCTGACTAAGTGTTGTTAGATACAAACAATACCTGTTTCAACTTAACTTAAAATTTTGATTTAAGGAAAGGTTTAAGAATGGAATTCATTCATAATCTGGGGACTGCCTGTACTTTAACAATCAAAATCCTACCAAGAAATAAGATCACTACACACTTTATTACTTTTTTGAATCATACAACTTTTATAAGACTTTATAGAAATTCAAACACAATGGTTTTCACATAATAAAGATAAAAGTTTTAGATCCAGTATTGTTCACTGATTCTGCCTGCAGTTTTCAACATTTTTTCCTCTGATCTCTACACCTCTCTCTTCTCTAGTTCCCATTTTTATCAAACACAGTCTATGTTGTTAAAACATTCTCTAAACTTCATTCTATTGTACTAAGTTTTTAATGACCTCTCCTAGAAAGCTGAGATTGAATGAGGCCAGAGATGAAAACACATGGAAGAGAAAGATTGTTGTTGTTGTTATGTGCCGTGGAGTCAATTCCGACTCATAGTGACCTTGTACAGGGTTTCCGAGGCTGTAAATCTTTAAGGGAGCAGAAAGCAAACAACTGGTAGTTTCAAACTGCTGACCTTATGATTCCCAGTCCGATTCGTAACCATTACGCTACCAGAGCTCCTTGAGAAAAAGATTAGTAGGAGTTTATTGCTCACTACAAATAAAAACTGTAGAGAACATGTTCATTTCTACTGGATATAGACAAAGAGGACATAGGTCTAACTTAGAACAAATATGGTTTAGTTAAATTCATTGAAGCAGGAGTGATTCATTTAGTCACTTCAAAGTAAATTAATTCCAACTACTACTTAGGCCCAGACAATTTCAACAGTGATTTAAACTTGTTTCACATTTGTGCATCCCATTTCACGGTACTAGCTCTTCTTTCATAGATATTGCAGATCATTTGGAAAATGTTTTTTAAAATATTCGGAAGCTTTTCTTTCTTATCCAGTATTTATTGTCCATCAAATGATTATTTCTAATAATCATAGTAATTGGTGGTGGTTATGGTTATGTGCCATGGAAGGAGCTCTGGTAGCGTAGTGGTTACGAATCGGGCTGGGAACCTTAAGGTCAGTGGTTCGAAACTACCAGCCGCTCCGCGGGAGAACGATGAGGCTTTCTACTCCCGTAAAGATTTACACCCTCGGAAACCCTGTACAGGGTCGCTATGGGTCGAAACCGACTTGATGGCACTTAACAACAACAACAACATGTGCCATGGAGTCGATTTCGCCTCATAGCGACGCTTCATAGGGTTTCCAAGGCGATAAATCCTTACCGGAGCAGAAAGTCTCTTCTTTGTCCAGAAACCGTTGGTAGTTTCGAACTTGAGATTAGCATCCTGATTCCTAACTACTACGCTACTAGAGCTCCTTAATCATAGTAATTGGAACCTCATTATCTTTATCATCTTGGCACCTTTACTAAAATGTAATTTAGTTAGTCTTGTTGTTAAGCAGCATCGAATCCATTCTGACTCATAGCGACTTTGTATAGGGTTTCCAAGGAACACCTGGTGAATTAAAACGGCCAACCTTGAGGATCAAACCAACCTTGTAGTTCAGTGCTTATCTTATAGTGCCACGTCAGGACTCCTTTGATTGCCTGTTGTTGTTGTTAAGTGCCGTTGAGTCAGTTCTGACCCACAGAGACCCTGTATAGGGTTTCTTAAAAACAACTGATGAGTTTGAACGCTGAAGTTGTGGCTCAAACTGACTTTAACCCACAGCTCCACACCAGCACTCCTTAGATAGCCTTGTTGTTAAGTGCTGTCGAGTCGGTTCTGACCCATAGTGACCCTGTATAGGGTTTCCAAGTAGCAGCTGGTGAGCTTGAACTGCCAACCTTTCAGTTCAAACGGCTTTGCAGTCTGGTGCATTAACCTACAGCGCCACACCAGGACTCCTTAAATAGCCTAGTCACGTTCAAATACTGAAGAGATTGTATTAATAAACCTGTTTTCCCAGTCTTTCAAAATTTCCCACTTCTCTATTGCTTACATAGTTTTTGTTTTAAATTCGTAAGAAAATAATTTAAAATGTTCTGAGTTTCTTTGCTTGAATGACTATAATTTATTTTGCTTTTTCTTGACTGCTTTAGAAGATTTTGCTAGCTTTTCATAATTATTATTTGCCTGTTTTAATGAGTACAAAATTCCACTTATTACCAACTAACTTGCACAGTAGCTTTCAGTAAGGAGGATGTAATAGTCACTTAAGGCTAAAGATGCTTATTTAATAATACTAAAATTTTGGTACAAATAAAACATATTTCTGTGTAAATTGCTTCTCCATATCTTGTAGCAGTTATGCATTTTTAGAATAATAATTTAAAAATTCATCTCAGCATCTGTGAATAGTTTCAGAAAATTTTCTAAGATTACAGTGTGTCTCACCCAAGCCATGATATATTTTCAATGGTTTCATATGTATTTGAAAGTTGGACAATGAATAAGGAAGACTATAAAATATAGCTTGAGGAGTAAGGTGTGCCTGACTCAACCCATGGTATTTTCAATAACCTCATCTGCACGCGAAATCTGGACAGTGAATAAGGAAGATTGTAGAAGAACTGATGCTTCTGAATTGTGTGTTGGAGGAGAATATTGAAAGTACTATGGACTGCCAAAAGAACCAACAGATCTGTGTTGGAAGAAGTGCAGCCAGAGTGCTCCTTGGAGGCCAGGATGGCCAGACTTCATCTCTCATAATTCAGACATGTTATTAGGAAATACCAGTCACTGGAGAAGGATATCATCTTTGGTAAGGTGGAGGGTCAGAGAAAAAGAGGAAGACTCCCAGCGAGATGGATTGGCAAAATGGCAGCATCAGTGGGCTCAAGCATGGCAGCAATGGTGAGTTTGGCCCAGGACCGGGCCGTGTTTCATTCTGTAGTACATAGGGTCGCTATGAATCGGTACTGACTCAGTGGCACTAACAACAACAACAACATAGAATATAGATGCATTTGAATTATGGTGTTGGAGAAAAATGTTGATAGGACCAAAAACTGCCAGATAAACAAAAACTCTGTCTTTAAAGAAATATATACCGAATGCTCTTTAGAAGTGAGGATGGTGAAATGTCAATTCTTGTACTTTGGACATGTTGTACAGAGGAACCTGACACTGGAGAAGGACATCATGCTCAGTAAAGCGAAATGTCAGTGAAAAAGAAGAAGACACCTGTAGTACCTTGAAATTACTTGATATGCTTTTCTATCCAATGTCTTAAATCTGACCAAGTGATTTAATGGGACCATGCAAATAAGGTGTATAGGACTCTAAGGTTGGAATTGTTTACTTTTGCCATCCAGCTAGATTTAAAAAGAGACATCTCGGAAGGAAGAATGGATGATCCCAGGACCATCAAGAAAGAAGAGTATGAATGGAGAGTGAGATCCCTATCTAGTGATGACAGCAGTGGTGACTACTGAGTCAGTGGGTTGGAGAGACAGAGCAGATGCAGATTCTAGGCCCATACACTGAGTAAAGCTGAGTGCCTGCGAACTGGAGACTGGCTTACAAATTGTGGCCTTTGGACATTCACAGATTGGCTAAAAGTGTTTGTAACACTTGGCCAAGCAGGGCAGAGACCAAGGGCCTACATGGCTGAGAAACCAAAGACAAGACTGAGGTATGTCTGCAATACAGCAGTCAAGAGGCGTTCCAGACTGAAGAACTGCTGCATCCTGAGTTGTTCTGACCCTGAATTTACTCTGTTCATTTCCTTAATAAACCCCATAGTCATGAGTATTGTTATGATTTCTGTGTGGCCATTGCAATGTATTATTGAGCCCAGATATAAAGCAGAGAATGCTTCAGGAGGGATAGTTGGTGTCAGAAGAGGGTAAAGATGGTTGCAGGGTGGATGCATGTCTAACCTCTGCTTCAAAGGTCTTGGCCTTGAGTTGATATTGAGTGTGAAGCCCCTTGTGAAGCCAGGGGAAGTCAGACATGGCTCGCACATGGTTTTATCAACCCCAAACACATTGAATTGATGCAGTGGCATCAATAGTGGGCTCAAACATAATAATTGTGAGGTTGACACAGGACTGGGAAGTGTTTTATTCTATTGTGGATGGAGTCACTATAGCTTGCACCAACTTCAATGCATCTAACAACAAAAATGGCTTAAATGTGCTGCAATAAGTAATTATGGCTTTTATTGGATTTAATTTTGTTATACTTCAAACAGTTAAAACTTCACAAATACTCTGTATTGCATAATAGAAGTATGAACAATCTCCAGAATTATGCTTTTGCTTATTATTTATTATCAAAGACATTGGTCAGTAGTTCAGAACCTAATTTCTTAACTCATTTTTTTTTTTCCAATTACAATCTTTAATCCTTGGCTCCTAGAGTTTGCTAGAAATGAAACAGAGCTTCTATAAAATAAGACTTTTATTCAGATTCCAAGATTTGCATATCAGAAAGTATCAAAATGAAAATTCAAAATGTTGTGTTTGTTTGAGCAGGGAACCTAAGAGCAGTGTCTTTTATCAGAACTTTGCAGAGGGCAAGAGTGCAAGGGTTGATTGGTCTGATTGGTTGACATTCAACATGCACTGTGAGACTCATTTATCAATAATTTCCATTTGCTATAGTCTCCTGCATTCCAGAGTTGGTTTCTTTTGTTTCTTACAACTTCTGGGTGGCCCACATTTGCAAATTATCTTGGTCAAAATTGTGGTCATGGGTCTCATTGTTGTTAAGTGCCATCAAGGTGGTTCTGACTCAGTGATCTTGTCTGGGGTTTCTTTTTTTTTTTTTTTTTTTTTTTAATTTAGCTCATTCATTTTTAACACATTGAAATAATTGAATTACCTCAACGTTCTTTGAAGGAGAAAATAATAATAATAATATGTGAAGGATTATGACTATTGTGCTTGGGGCCCAATTGTTCCAAAGATCTTAAAGTAGCTTTAGATTTTCTACTCTAAGATATTCTTTTTCCTCATAATGACAATTGATGAGCCCATCTAGATTCACTTATTTGTATTTTACACAAAACTATTTATCCTTATTTATCAATATAAGGAGCTCTGGTAGCATAGTAGTTATAGGTCGGGTTGCTAACTTCAAGGTCAGAAATTCAAAACTACCAGCTGCTCTTCAGTAGAAAGTTTAGGCTTACTGTTCCCATAAACATTTACAGTCTTGGTAAGCCTATGTTGTTGCTGTTAGGTGCCATCGAGTCGGTACCGACTCATAGCGACCTTATGCACAGCAGAATGAAACACTGCCCAATCCTGAGCCAACCTCACTACTGTTGCCACGCTTGAGTCCATCGATGCTGCCACTTGGCCAATTCATCTCATTGGGGGTCTCCCTCTATTTCTCTGACCCTCCACCTTACCAAACATGGTATCCTTCTCTAGCAACTGGTAGCTCTTGACAACATGTCCGAAGTATGAGAGATGAAGCCTGGCCATACTGGCCTCCAAGGAACAGTATGGCCACATTTCTTCCAACACAGATCTGTTGGTTCTTTTGGAAGCCCATGGCACTTTCAGTATTCTCCTCCAACACCATAACTCAAAAGCATCAATTATTCTACAGTCTTCCTTATTCACTGTCCAGCTTTTGCATGCATATGAGGTTATTGAAAATATCATGGCTTGGGTCAGGTGCACCACAGTCCTAAAGCTGACATCTTTGCTCCTCAATGCTTTTAAATGGTCTTGTGCAGCAGATTTGCCTAATGCAACACATCATTTGATTTCTTGAATGCTGCTTCCATTAGTGTTGATAGTTGATCCAAGAATGAAGTCCTTGGCAACTTCAACCTTTTCTCCAAAAAGGAAGAACACGCTCAGCATTTCTCAAGCTGGGGGAACTGAAGAAAAAATTCAAGCTTCAACTTTCATTATTGAAAGATTCTCTGGACAAATTATTGAATGATGCAGAAAGCATCAAGTGAAGATGGAAGGAATACACAGTCACTGTACCAAACGGAAATGGTTAATGTTTAACCATTTCAAGAGGTATTATATGATCAGGAACCAATGATACTGATGGAGGAAGTCCAAGGTGCTTTGAAGGAATTGGCAAAAAACAAGGCACCAGGAAATGATGGGATAAAAATTGAAATCTTTCAAGAAAGTGAGGCAGCTCAGGAGGCACTCTCTCATCTATGCCAAGAAATTTGGAAGACAACTATCTGGCCAATTGATTGGAAGAGATCCATATTTGTGCCCATTCCAAAGAGAGGTGACCCAACAGAATGCAGAAATCATCGGACAAT
>NW_006408735.1:2243693-2249716 GCF_000296735.1 Chrysochloris asiatica
TCAGGATTGGAGGAAGACTCATTAACAACCTGACATATGCAGATGATACAACCTTGCTTGCTGAAAGTGAAGAGGATTTAAAACATTTACTGATGAAGATCAAAGAGCACAGCCTTCAGCATGGATCACATCTCAATGTCAAGAAAACAAAAATCCTCACCACTGGTAACCCTATAAGAGGGTTGCTATGTGTCGGCACCAACACCAACACCATTAAAATATGAAATATTTTTTACAGTGTAAATATATTTTTCATGAGACTACCTATTGAAATCTACCAAGAGTCACCTCAGAAGAAAGACTTTGCAATTTACTTATGAAAGAATATACCACGGAGAACCCTATGGAGTGAAGTTCTATTCTACAACACATGGTGGCACCATGAGTGAGAACTGCCTTTGTAGCAAATAGTTTGACTTTTGGTTTATAATATATGCTAGCATGTGTACGCTAAGTACTTGTTGCATGTTTCTTCACTCAAAACTAATAACACTTCAAAGCCACTAACGTAGAGAAGAGTGAAGTTAAGCAACTTGTCCCAGGTCACCTACTTAGCAAGTGGTTGAATTTGAATTTGAATGAGGTTTGACTGAGCATGTCTCAGCTCTATGTGTCATACACATTGTATGTGTGAGAAAAACAAGTGAGCAAACGGATGCATTAAAAAAAAGTGATAGCTATTATACAAGCACTTGCTTTTCACACATTCAGGATTTTGGGTATACGGTAATGCCTGCATCCAAATATAGCTGTCTCCTATTTCTCTTAAGTAAGCCTTTTATACTTCTCTGGCTTTGCTCATCTCTTTAGACCAATATTACATATTTTTAAGGGAGTGGAGGTAGGATTTGTGCTGTATACAGGAAAGAATATATGAATAATAGTAAAGGTTCCTGATAAACAGTACTGGCTACATCATTTTGGGGTCATGTACAAAATGAAAATGTGGTGCCATTGTTCAAAAAGCAGGAAGGGTTTTTGGTTTTGTTTTTCTGTTCTCTCTTTCTCAACTTGGCATGGTTTTTTGTTTTGCTTTACTATGTAATGTCATGTTCCTTCAATCACAGAGATACTTGGCAAGTGAGTGCAGCCCTTCACTAATACCTGGGACTTAGCCCATGCCATGGCCTTTGGGTTGCTTGAGTTTAACCCCAGCTTTCCTCACGTGCACCGAGCCCTTGCTGAAGCTGGAGACTGGCACAGATCTCTGAGTGGTCACTGTGGAGTGGGCAGTAGAGTTGGCAGATAAGAACCTAGACTGGCGAGCAGGGAATATGGAAAGAGGTGGGATCACATGTCAAAAGTAACTCCACACCCTCAGCTTAGCTTCACTCTTCCATAAAGCTACACTTACAGTACACAAATTCAAATGTAAAAATAATAATGCTTTCAACATAACAACCACAGAGCAGTCATTAAACATAAAGTACAGGCTTGTCTTCGTGGTGCAGAGTTCTGTGTGAATAACAGGGTTCACAACCATGAAGCTAGACACTTGCAGGACAGATTCCCTGGAACAGGCTATGGTTGCTGTAGTTACTTTCAGTGTACTTACTTGGTCCTAGTCACTAGATGACAAAAAAATGAAACAACAACAACAACAACAAAAAAATAAAACAAGAAACAAAACCTAAATCAACAGGAATAGAACATTTTGTGGTTCCTAGTCAACAGTGTGAGGTTGGCCCAGGATTGGGCAGTGCTTTGCTCTGCTGCGCTATGAGTCAGTACTGACTCAATGGCACTTAACAACAACAACAGTAAACAATGGATATATTATTGTAGTTTACTGCCTTTGAGTCAGTTCTGACTCATAGTGATCTTGTATAGGGTTTTTGAAGAGCTGCGGGTGAGCTTGAACTGCCAACCTTGCAGCTTCAAACTGACCTTGCAGTCCAGTGCTTACCCTACAGTACAATACCAGGAATACAGACAGAGAAAAATATACAGAAAACTGTGCACCATTTTCACAGACAGAGGAGAGGTCTGCAGAAGGGAAGAGTAAGTAGTTCTTCAATTGGGCTTTGAGAATAGTTAGAAGTTGTTGTTATTGTTAAGTGCCATTGAGTCAGTTCTGACCCATAGCGACCCTGTACAGAGATTCCAAGGCTGTAAATCTTTACAGGAGCAGAAAGCCTCATCTTTCTCCCACAGAGCAGCTGGTAATTTTGAACTGCTGACCTTGCAGTTCGCAGCCCAATTCGTAACCAGAGAAGTAAAGATAGGAAAATTATTTATTTAACCTGTCCATGTGTTTTTATGGGATGTAGTCAGCGTGAAATCTCCATATCATCAGCCAAAACAAGACCAGAGACAGACTGTGGAACATCAATTGCTTACATGAAAATTCAGGCTAAAGCCAAAGAAAATTAAAACAAGTTCACAAGAGTCAAACTATGACCTTGAATATATTCCAACTGAATTTAGAGATCATCTGAAGAATAAATTTGATGTATTAGATACCAAAGACCAGCAGAGTTGTGAGATAACATCAAGAACATCAAAGGAAGAAAGCAAAAGGTCATTAAGAAGACAAGAAAAAAGGAAAAGGTCAAAATGGACATAAGAAGAGACACTGAAACTTGCTCTCCAGGTAGAGATGCTAAAGCAAAAGGAAGAAGTGAGGAAGTACAAGAGTTGAAAAGAAAATCTCAAAGGTTCACTCAAGAAGACAAACTCAAATATTATAATGAAATATACAAAGACCTGGAATCCTGAAATTAGAAAGACAAAAGGGAAGTGCACTCAGCATTTCTCATTCTGAGGGAACTGAAGAAAAAATTCAAGACTTAACTTGTGGTATTGAAGGATTCTCTGGATTTATCATTCATTATATAATGATGCAGAATGCATCAAAAGAAGATAGAAGAAATACACCGAGTCACTGTACCAAAAAAGGAATGGTCGATGTTCAACCATTTCAAGAGGTAGCATATGATCAAGAGCCAATGATACTGAAGGAATAAGTCCAAAGCGCATTGAAGGCATTGGCAAAGGACAAGGCACTGGGAATTGATGGAATGCAAATTAAAATCTTTCAACAAACTGATATGACATTGGAGGCAGTCACTCATCTGTGCCAAGAAATTTGGAAAACAACTAGTTGGCCAACTCACAAGAGTCGTTTGTGCCCATTCCAAAGAAAGGTGGCCCAATAGAATGCAGAAATCATTGGATAATATCACTGATACCCCATGCAAATAAAGTTTTACAAAATATAATACAAAAATGGCTACAAACATACATTGACAGAGAACACTTAAGAGGTTCAAGCAGCTTTCAGAAGAGGACATGGAATGAGGACTATCATTGCTGACATCAGATGGATATTGGTTGAAAGCATAGAAAGCCAGAGAGATATTTACTTGTGCTTTATTAACTATGCAGACTTTCAATTGTGTTGATCATGACAAGCTATGGACAACATTGTGAAGTATGAGTATTCCAAAACACTTAATTGTGCACATGAAGAACCTTTATACAGAACATGGAAACACTGAATGGTTTAAAATTAGGAAAGGTGTGTGATAGGGTTGTATTCTTTCACCATACTTATTCAACCTGTATGCTGAGTAAATAATACAAGAACCTGGATTATATGAAGAAAAATGTGGCATTAGGATTGGAGGAAGAGACATTAACAACCTGCGATATGCAGATGATACAACCTTGCTTGCTGAAGTAGAGAGGACTTAAAATGCTTACTAATGAAAATCAAAGACCACAGCCATCAGTATGGACTGCACCTCAGTGTAAAGAAAGTAAAAAATCCTCATCGATCAATAAACAACATCCATATAAATGGAAAAAAGACTGAAATTGTCAAAGATTTCATTTTGCTGGGATCTACCATCAACACTCATGGAAGCAGAGGTCAAGAAATCAAATCTGGTGCACAAAACCTTTTTAAAGTGTTGAAGCCCACAAAGATGTCAGTTTGTGGACTAAAGTACACCTGACCCAAGCCATGGTATTTTCAATTATCTCATGCATGTGAAAGTTGGACAGTGTGTAAGGAAGACCATAGAAGAAATGATGCATTTGAGTTATGGTGTTGAAGAATACTAGAAGTACCATGGAGTGCCAAAAGAACAAACAAATCTGCGTTAGAAGAACAGTCACAGTGCTCCTTGGAAGACAGGATGACGAAGCTTTGTCTCACATAATTCAGACATACTGTCAGGAGGGACCAGTACCTAGAGAACAATATCATGTTTTATATAGTGGAAAGTCACAGAAAAAGAGGAAGACCCCAACAAGATTGATTGACATAGTGATGGCAGTGATTAGCTGATACGTAGCAACAATTGTGAGATTGGCCCAAGACCTGCCAGTGTTTCATTCTGTTGTGCATAGGGTCTCTATGAGTTGGTACTGACTCAATGGCACCTAACAGCAGCAGCAACAAGGTCAATTTTTTCCCAATGAATTGTTAATGTTTCAAATTTATTATATAATTGGAATTTTAGCTTTTCTGTACAGCCCAGATGATCCGACATTATTGAACAGAACTGATTTGTGTCTGCCCTAATAGTCTTCTATGGATAAGAAGTGGTGTGATGCTGTAGGATAAGGACTGGACTGCTAACCACGATGTTGGCAGTTTACAAATTGCTCCTTGGAAACCCTATACAGGGTAGCTATGAGTTGGAATGGACTCGTGACACGTAACAACATCAACAAAAGTCATCATAAACCCAGGTCTGCCACAATATACCCTATTGCTCTTCAGAGACTCAAGTTGCCATTGCCCAATTATAATTAATTTTCAGTTGTTGTTGTTGTTGTGTTTTCTCTCTCACTATTTTTTTCTAAAACAAACAAACAACTTTGTATTATGAAATGAGTGAAAGTTTACAGACAAGATCATTAATTTTACATTAAAAAAATCATACACTTTGTTTCATTTCAAAGATTGCAATCCCCTCCATGCAATAATAGTTATCACACTTCTTCCCTATTTGGTTGTTCCAAATAGGTGGTTCCTATTTCCATTTCACCACCTTCCCATCCCTTTTGAAAGTTGTCTTTAGGTAAATGTTGCCCTTTAAATTTTGAATAACTGACCATCCAATGGGGAGCATATCTTACTAGTGGTCTTATTCTCCCTATATAGCTATCTACTGCCTGGGTGAAAATTGGGACACAAGGTTGAGTTCCTATCAGTAGAGGGATATAATCTCAGTTTCCTACAGTCTCTTTCTGACTAGTAAGCTTGTGCTTTTGTTGGTTTGTTTTATTCAGTAATTTTGAATTTTGTTCCACCTATTCTCCCATTAGGTCTGGAAACCTCTAATGTGATCCCTTTCACAGCAGTTGGTAGTGGTAGCCAGGTACGATCTAGTTCTTGTATTCTCAGAGCAATGGAGACTGATGTGCACAGGTTCATTAGTTCATTTGACTAATTGATTCCAAATCTCTTAAATTCTCTTCACCCCACTCACTTCTGCATATGGAGAGACCAATGCCACTCATGAGCTTTTAAGAGCCTAAACAATACTCACCAATATAGGACGTAGAACATTATCCTTGGGGACTATGTTATGCCAGTTGACCATGGTGTCACCTGAGACTATGGTCTTGATACCCAGGTCCAGCAACAACTTACTGCCTTAAAATGTTTGATGATATCTAAGAAATTTTCATCATTTTTCCTTCTGTATGCTCCACCATATTCACAGTTGTGTTTGCAGGAAAAGTAAATACCTATGTACAAATATCCTCTTTTAAAATCCTATATCTGAGGGATGTAGATAGATAGATAGATAGATATAGATATAGATATTCCAATTTATCTCCCATACCTATTCAGTCTCTGTCCATGTATCTACCTGAAGAACACTGTTGCTCCAAGGTTCTGCATATATCATTATTTACCTCTTTCCCTTTTATCCCTTGCATTCCATCCTGTGTTTTCACCTACCTTCATCATTCTTCTGCCAACCTCCCTCTTCTTACATATTCCCTCCCTGTTCTTGTATATTGCCCACTCCATCACCTGAATTAACAAGTGTCCCTATGTA
>NW_006408735.1:2251746-2254292 GCF_000296735.1 Chrysochloris asiatica
CATGCCACTTTGCTGAATCTGTCAATTAATTTAAATAATTTTCTTGCTAAGTTTTTAGGGTTTTCTATTTATAGAATCACATCATCTGCAAATAGAGTTTTACTTCTCCTTTGCCATTTGGATACTTTTAATTTCTTTTTCTTGCCTTATAGCTCTAGGTAAGATTTCCAACACAATTTTGAATAAGAGTCTGGTTTCTGTTTGCAAAAGGAATGCTTTCCGTTCTTTTCCATTCAAAGTACTATAGGCTGTTAGATTTGTATGTTGTTGTTGATAGGTGCTGTTGAGTTGGCACCTACTCATATTGACTATATGCACTAGAGAAGGAAACACTGCCCAGTCCTTTGCCAGCCTCATGTTCGTTGCTATGCTTGAGCCCACTGCTGCTACCATTGTGTCAATCCATCTCATTGGGAGTCTTCCCTCCATTTAACCAAGCATGATGTAAAAGGTCTGGTTCCTCCTGATAATATGTCTGACATATGGAATAAAAAGAGTCACTGGATAAGCAAACTCTACTAAAGAAGAGGACTCCTGGTGTAGAACTAAAGGGTAAATGCTGGACTACTTTCCATAAAGTTGGTGGTACAAACACACTAACCACTCCTTGGAAACCTTATACAGAGCCACTATGAGTCAGAGCAGACTCAATGACACTTAACAGTAACAACTGAAGAAAAATGAAGAATGTGGCCCCATATTTCCTGATATTCAAACCTATTATATAATCATGGTAGTCAAAACAGCCTGGCACAAAGACTGATAATAAAAATAAAAAAAAATGGAATAGAATTAAGAACCCAGAAGTAAATCTGCTTACCTATGGACAGTTTATCTTTGACCAATGGCCAATATCCATTTACTGGCAAGAAACAGTCTCTTTTTAAAATGATGCAGGCAAAACTACATATACATTTATTTTTATAAAAGTAAAATAGGATTCTTACCTCACACCACATGAAAAAACTAAATCAAGATAGATCAAAGATCTAAATGTAAAACTTTAAACTATAAAGATCATCAGAGCAAAAATAGAAGCAAACCTAAGGGCACTAATTTATGGCATAAATAGACTATCACAAATAATTTAACAATGTACAAACAGCAGAAGATAAACTTGATGACTGACAGATTCTGAAAATTAAATACTTAGGCACATAAAATACTTCTATAAAAATGAAAAAAGAGAACCTACAGATGGTTGGAACATTAACAATGACATAGCTGACAAAGAATTTATTTTTAAGTTTTATAGATAACTTCTACACCACAACAACAAAAAGATAAGCAATCCATTAAACAAAAATGAATAGAGAAAATTAATAGACAACAAAGAAGACAAATGGTCAAACACAAGACGAAATGCTCATGGTCGTTAGCCATAAGAGAGATGCAAATAAAAAAAACAGTGAGATATCATCTCACCTCGGAGTCCTGGTGTGACACTGTGTGTTAATGCGCCAGACTGCAAAGCCTATTTGTACTGCAAAGTAGGCAATTCAAGCTCACCAGCTGCTCCTGGGAAAACCTATACAAGTTCGCTATGGGTTGGAACTGACTCTATGACACTTAACAACAGCAACAACAATCATCTCACCGTAGTGATACCAGCAAACTTAAAAACAAATACAGAAAATAACAAATATAGATGAGAGACTAGATATTTTGCAACTCTCTTATACTGCTGGTGGAACTATAAAGTGATATTACTTTGGAAAGCAGTATAGCATTGTCTTAAACAGTTGGCTATGGAAATACCATATGGCCCAGCAATCCCACTACTAGGTGTATATCCTACAGAAATAAAAACTATGGCACAAATATATTCATGAACCCCCATATTTATCACAGAATTGGTCACAAAAGTGAAAAGATAGAAACATCCTATGTGTCCATCAACAGATGAACAAATAAGTAAACTATGGTGCATACACAGTGGAATACAATGTTAAAGAATAAACAACTTATAACATGTGGTATCAGGATGGAAGGAAGGCTCATTAACAACCTGTGATATGCAGATAATACAACCTTACTTGCTGTAAGTGAAGAGGACTTAAAATACTTACTGATGAAGATCAAAGCCTACAGTTTTCAGTATGGATTGCATCTCAATGTAAAGAAAACAAAAATCCTCACCACTGGACCAATAAACAACACTATTATCAACAGAGAAAAGATTGAAGATGTCAAGGACTCATACTTCTAGGGTCAACTATCAACACTCATGGAAGCAGCAGTCAAAAAATCAAACAATGTATTGCATTAGGCAACTCTGCTGCATAAGACCTTTTTAAAGTGTTGAAGAGCAAAGATGTCAGCTTGAGGACTAAGGTGCACCTGACCCAAGCATGGTATTTTCAATAACCTCATATGCATGTGAAAGCTGGACAGTGAATAAGAAAAACCATAGAAGAATTGATGCTTTTGAGTTATGGTGTTGGAGAAGAATATTGAAAGTGCCATGGGCTGCCAAAAGAACCAACAGATCTGTGTTGGAAGAAGTGCAGCCAGAGTGCTACTTGAAGGCCAGGATGTCTCATATT
>NW_006408735.1:2254807-2255903 GCF_000296735.1 Chrysochloris asiatica
AATAAAAGACAATAAAATTAAATACTATCACATAAGTTGTTTTTAAGTGTGGTGAGTTGGTTCTGACTCAAGCGACCCTCTACAGAGTTTCCAAGGAGCAGTTGGTGATTTTGAACTGCCAACCTTTTGATTTGAAGTCTAATGCTAATCTTATAAAAAGAACTATGCAATTAAGGCAATCACTAACTGTATCTATGACTTGAAACATAGGTAGACATGCAAGCTGAATATATGTGGGAAAGCAAATGGGAATTCACACACACACACACACACTCATCTATATATCCCATTTTAAAATCTATATATAAGTCCTCCTGTGACACTGTAGGATAAAATACTTGACCGCATTCAACTCAACAGCTCTTAACAAAAGTCTACATTATACATATATAGAGAGAATGCTTGATGATACAGTAAAAGCAGAAAGTATATGTTTTGGATTTTGATGAAAGAATTTTCCATCCTTTTAATATAATAATTTTGGAAATAGTTGTATAGAAAATAGAAGAGTGTAATGATTGTTTTCTCCAGGTATTTGTAAAAATATTTCAAAACCAAGTTATTTCATAAAATCAACAAAAAATAAAAACTGAAAAATATCAGCTTAAGTTTTGAGCTGTACACTTTTATTTAAAGAAAGTTTATCTGCCACCAAAAATCATTTGGAAAGTTGAAAATAACTTTATATTTTACTACTATAGAATACAGTATCAAAGAGTCTGCTTATTAGCTGCAGCTTAAGTACTGACTCACTTTTTCTCCATTTTAAGTTTATTGGAAGTTTGACATCAATAAGGCAGGAACTCTGCTAACATTTCTTAAGCTCTATGAGGTAAGCTTTTTTTAAACAGCATAAGAGAACTATACACAAAGACCTCACCAGATGGAATACACAGAAATCAAATTGACTACATCTGTGGAAAGAAAAGGTGGAAAAGGTCCATGTCATCATCCAAAACAAGGCCAGGGGCAGATTGTGGAAAAGACCATCAATTGCTCATATGCAAATTCAGACTGAAGCTGAAGAAAATAAAAATAAATCTATGAGAGCCAAAATAAGACCTTGAATATATCCTACCTGGATTTAGAGATCATC
>NW_006408735.1:2256971-2272517 GCF_000296735.1 Chrysochloris asiatica
TTTTAAATTAGGAAAGGTGTGTGATAGGGTTGTATTCTTTCACCATACTTATTCAACCTGTATGCTGAGCAAATAATCCAAGAAGCTGGGTTATATGCAGAAAAATGTGGCATCAGGATTGGAGAAAGACTCATTAATAACCTGTGATATGCAAATGATACAACTTGCTTGCTGAAAGTGAGGAGGACTTAAAATACTTACTGATGAAAATCAAAGACTACAACTTTCAGTATGGATTGCATCTTGATGTAAAGAAAGCAAAAATCTTCACCACTGGACCAATCAACAACATTCTTATCAACGGAGAAAAGATTAAAGTTGTCAAGAGCTTCATTATTCTTGGATCAACAATCAACACTCATGGAAGTAACAGTCAAGAAATCAAACAACATGTAGCATTAGGCAAATCTACTGCATGAGACATTTTTAAGTGTTGAAAAGCAAAGATGTCACATTGAGGATAAAGGTGTGCCTGACTCAAGCTATGATATTTTCAATGATCTCATATGCATGTAAAAGTTTGACAGTAAGTAAGGAAGCTTGTAGAAGAATTAATGCATTTGAATTATGGTGTTGGAGGAGAATATTGAAACTATCAGGGACTGCCAAATGAACAAACAGATTTGTGTTGGAAGAAGTGCAGCCAGAGTGCTCCTTGGATGCCAGGATGGTTAAATTTTGTCTCTCATAATTCAGACATATTGTCAGAAGGGACCAGTCAGTCTAGAAGGATATCATATTTGCTAAGGTGGAGGACCAGAGAAAAAGAAAAAGTCCCCCAGTGAGATGGATTGGCAAAATGGCAGCATCAATGGGCTCAAGCATGGCAACAATTGTACGATAAGCCCCGGACCGGGCAGTGTTTCATTCTGCTGTGCATAGGGTCCCTATGACTCGGTACAGACTTGATGGCACCTAACAACAACATGAGGTAATAGAATTTCTTCACCTCATTAACTGTAAAATATTTATCTATTTATGCCAGTATTCTTTGCAAATTTTTCATTTTATCCTAATAGAAATACAAAAATGAGGGTAATAGATAGTGATGATAGAGAGAGAAATGAACGAGTAAGGGAGATATTATTTGAATATTTTGAATACCTGGGTATTTACCCATTGAAGACACAGAAAGCTACAAAATTCTTGTGCATTTAATCCTTTGAAAACTAATGTTCTTCTAATTAGCTCATGTATTGTGGGCAAAAAAAAAAAATGCAAGAAGGCAAATCTTTGTTTCTATATCTAAAGATTAGCCTGTTTGGGGGTTGCCTCCAGTACAATGTGCAGAACTGAAGACCAAGATTTATCTAAGGTTACATAGCTATATGTAATCTGAGACAATAATTTAATTTTTTTCTTTAATGTAGGAGTTGAGTCATTTTGTTTGTATTTTACAAGGTATCTTCCATTAACCAGTCTGCTGGATTCATCTAAATGAGTTTCTGTTGTAAAGCCTAGGTGTTTAAAAATCTAAATCAAGGTTATTGTTATTGTTAAGTGCCAGTGAGTTAGTTCTGACTCATAGCAACCCTGTATAGGGTTTTCGAGGAGTGGATAGTGGGTTTGAACTGCCAACTTTGTGGTTTGCAGTCAAGCATATATCTTTCAGTGCCACACAAGGATTTTTAAGTAAAGGTGGTGGTAGTTGTATGCTGTGAAGTCTGTTCATTGTGTAGGGTTTCTGAGGCCATAAATCTTTACTGCAACAGAAAGCCTCATTTTTCTCCTACAGAGTGGCTGGTAGATTTGAAATGCTGTCCTTATAGTTAGCAGCACAACTTGTAACACACTACATTACCAGGGCTCCTTTAAATGAAGGCTGTTGTTAAGTGCATCAAATTGGTTCCGACCCATAGCAACCCTGTATAGGGTTTCTGAGGAGTGACTGGTGAGCTTGAACCGCTGACCTTGAAGTTCAAACTGACTTTATAGTCCAGCACATTAACCTACAGTGCAACACATAAATAAGGTAGGTTGAGATATTTATAACATCTTCAAATGCAGTATTACAAAAGATTCCAATATCACCTATTCCTATGGGGCACAATGTTACAATTACTTTTAAAAATTTATAAGTGTGTGTAGGTGATGGTATCTATTTCCAAGTGTTTATTTCAATTAGAAAATTTAGAGAGCCCAGCAAACTATTAGGGCATAAAGAACAGCCTACAGACATAGACAATGAATAGAAACAACTTAGAACATACTCATCACAAGACTAGGTATCTAAGACTTAGTTACCTTTCATTTTTTTTTATTAGAGCAACAGAACTTAAGTTATTTTTCATTTAAAAACTTTAGAATCTTATGAGTTACAAATGAATAGTGGGAAGAGTTGTGAGGAAAAATGGAAGTAATCATCAGAAAATGAAGAAAACAAAAGCTATTGAAGATCTGCTGTCTAAACTGTTGACAAAGTCCAGTGTTTTCCCAAAATGTAGAAGGAAGAGTTAAGCACTAATTCCTTCCTTAGGGTGAAAATTGCAATTGCTTCTTGGAATCTTGGTCTCACAACTTTCATTTGGCATACTACCATCTTGCAATTCAAAATACTTAGGAAAATGTGTCAACTGTTGAAATCAGGTGGTCTTGATGTCTCAGATACTCTGATTTTCCCAAGACAGAAAGCAGGTTAGTTTAGAAAAATAAACAGATAAAATCCACTGCCATCGAATCAATTCCTACAAACAGCGATACTATATGACAGAGTAGAACTACTCCTCAGGGTTTCTGAGGCCATCAATTTTTACTCTAGCAGACAGCCTAATCTTCCTCTGTATTACAGCTGGTGGGTTCAAACTGATTACCTTGCAGTTAGCAGCTGCATGTGTAACCCACTGTACACAATCAGGGTTTCTAAATAAATAGGTAATCAGAAAATAAAGGAAAAGCTACAGCTGTTGGCTCAGTCTCATTGGCAATTGTCCGCAAAATATAAATCCTCCTATAGCAGAGGTAATCAAATACTCCCAAAGTTTATTTACTATTTGTCTATTTTTCAAATGTTTAATAGCTTATTTAAATAGATGTGTCAAAGCTTAGATGTATTTGAAGTGTCTTAGAAATCTGCATATATAAACAATTCTATTATCAGAATATTTTGAATATATGGGTATTTACACATTGAAACAAAGCAGTGATACTGAAAAGAATTATTTTGTTGCTATATTGTCCTGGTGTGGCTCTGTAGGATAAAGCACTGGGCAGAAAGATTGGTTTGAACCACAAGGTCGGCGGTTCAAACTCACCAGCTGCTCCTCAGAGTCTCTATGAGTTGGAAATGACTGGATGGCACTTTAAAACATCAGCAATAATTGATACTGAGACTTAAAGTAGATTTTATTGAGAGGTAGATAAATTCTAGAGTTTCATAGATAAATAAAAGACTAAAGAAATAATAATACAGAGCATAGTTTTATTTTTAGGAGGTGACTGGAGCAGATGATGATTTTTGAACTTATAGATAGTCTAATGAACAGGTACTGTATTTTATCAATTCTAAGATTTCACCTATTATGAGAAATAGTATCTTTTCTGATTGCACATTTTATGGGAAAATAGCACCAGTGCACAGAGACATTTAGGACCATTCTTAATATAAGAAACATAAAAATGGGGGAAATATTTTAGGAAATAAGGAAATACAGCATGATATTTTAGAAAATGCTCTACTGCTTTTATTTATTGACATGTAGAATTAGATTGAACTTTTACAGTGTACCATCAATATTAAGAGGGCAAATGGAATGAGAGGATATCATGTCTTTCACCAGGATAGAAGAAATCGCCATGCAAATATGATTCCATAAATTTAATAAGAGGTCAGACAAATCTAAAAGCAAAAAATAATTCTATACTGAGAAATGTAGTACTCATTAAGTCCACTGCAATCAAGAATGGCACGGATTTGTAGATCATAATAGTCACAATATGCTAGACTAAAATATACTTTCTACATGCTTGGAAAAAAAAAAAAGTTTCCCAAGTAAATTAATAATATAAACAAGGAAATTTTTTAGACTACTTAAAAATGAAGGCCAGCAAACTTTTAAAGGCTTGGAAACAGTGCTGCTAAAAAATAAATGAGCTCATGATAAATTATTTTTATCTTTAAAAGTACTTAAAAGACTCCAAAGATACAAGAGCTATAAGGGCCACCTTACCAATGACTGTTTCCTTCAATAACAGTTATTGTATATCAGAGATTGTATATCAGACTTTTCACTGACAATACACTTTTGAATTTGATAAATTTATGAGTACCTGTGGAGCAGTAGGATAAGCACTTGACTGCTAACCTAAAACTCAGCAGTTCAAACCCACCAGTAACTGTTTGGAAACCCTACACAGGGTTGCTTAGAGTTGGAGCCATCTCAATGACGCTTAACAATAACACTAGATTGGAGGAACTTTGGTGGCGCTGTAATTCTGTTAACACTATATGACTTGTTTTTGGTGTCCTGATGGGACACTGTAGGATAAATACTCCACTGCAAGGTCGATTTGAACCTCAAAGACGGTGTTTCAAACTCACTAACCACTCCTAGGAAACTCTATATAGGGTGGTAATGGGTTAGAATTGACTTGAAAGCATTTAATGACAACATATTCTATAAATGAGTAGTTAATAGAATAAAAAAAGGTTAAGAAGTAGTGTTAAGAAGAGATATAATGTGCCTTAATATTTCCCTTCTGCCCTCACCAGATCAAATTAGGTATCTCTATTATGTGTATTCCATAATTGCTTTACTTTAAAAAAGTATCCAATTGTTTTTGGATCTTCATCTTTTCACTATACACATTCATGTTGTTATTGTTGTTAAGTGCTAATGAGTCAGTTCCGATCCATAGCAACCCTAGATAGGATTTCCAAGGATCAGCTGGTGAGCCTGAACCAGCAACCTTGCAATTTAAATGGCTTTGCTATCTGTGCATTAACTCACAGCACCACACAAGGACTCCAGAAACATTTCTAGCATAGGATAATTTGTAATATAACTTTTTTGCTTTTTTGAAAAATCTCTTAGTATCTAGTGGTTACCTGATAAACAATACTGTTGGCTGCTACAGAATTGATTCCAACTAATGGCAACTCCAAGAGTACAGAGTACAAGGTTTTTGCTTTGTTTTTCTTTCATTTTAGTATGGGTATCTTTTCTTAAGCTTTTACAATAATGGTCTTATGCAATATCTGTCTTTTCATGACTGAATAATTTCACTCAGCATAATGTCCTCAAGGTTCATCCATGTTAAGAAGTGGTCTGCAGCTTCCTTGTTATTCTTCAAGGTAGCATAATATTCCATTGTGTGTATGTACCAAAGTTTGCTTATCCATTCCATCATTGATGGGCACTTAGTCTGTCTCCATCTTTTTGCTATTACAAACAGTGTTGCTATGAACACTGGTATGTGTATATCTATTTGTGTTATGGATCGTATGTCTTGTGGATATATATCAACGAGAGGAATTGCAAGATCCTATGGTATTTCTATTTCCAACTTTCTGAGGAAGCGCTGTACTGTTTTCCAGAGTGGTTGGGTAATTTTGCATTCCCACCAGCAATATTGGAGGGTCCCAGTCTCTCCACATCCTCACCAACATTTATTACCTGCTGCATTTTTGGACTTCACTGTTATTGCTGGTATGAGATGATATCTCATTGTTGTTTTGATTTGCATCTCTCTAAGTGCTAATGATAGTGAACATTTCTTCATATGTTTGTTGGCTGCCTGAATATCTTCTTTGGTGAAGTGACTATTCATGTCCTGTGACCATTTTTTAATTGTGTTACTTGTCTTTTTCTTGTAGAAGTGTTGTAATCTCGTATGTATTTTAGAAATTAGTTCCTTGTCTGATATGTCATTGAAAAAGATTTTTTCCCATTCTGTGGGTACCCTTTTTACTCTTTTGGTGAAATCCTTTGATACACATAATTTTCTAATTTTAAAACATCTCATTCATCTATTTTGTCTTCTTTTGTTTGTATGATTTTTTGCAATGTTTCGTAGTCTGTGTGTTCCCAGGATTTGTTGTTGCTAGGTGCCATCGAGTTGG
Organism: Chrysochloris asiatica; assembly: GCF_000296735.1. Classification (NCBI taxonomy): domain Eukaryota; kingdom Metazoa; phylum Chordata; class Mammalia; order Afrosoricida; family Chrysochloridae; genus Chrysochloris; species Chrysochloris asiatica. The sequence continues at coordinate 2,263,030 of NW_006408735.1, forward strand.
TACCAATCCATAGCAACCTAATGTACAGCAGAGTGAAACACTGCCCGATCCTGGGCCAACCTAACTACTGTTGTCACACGTGAGTCCATCGATGCTGCCACTTGGCCAACCAATCTTGTTAAAGCTCTTCCTCTTTTTCTCTGTCCTTCTACCTTACCAAACATGATATCCTTCTCCAGGGACTGGTCCCTCCTGACAATATGTCAGAAGTGTGAGAGAAAAATTTGGCCATCTTGGCCTCCAAGGAGCACTCTGGCTGCACTTCTTCCAAAATGGATGTATTGGTTCTTTTGACAGCCCATGGAACTTTCAATATTCTCCTCCAACACCATACCTCAAAGGCATCATTTCTTCTACAGTCTTCCTTATTCACTGTCCAGCTTTTGTATGTATATGAGGTTATTGAAAATATCATGACTTGGTCAGGCACACCTTAGTCCTCAAGCTGACATCTTTGTTCTTCAACACTTTAAAAAGGTTTTGTACGGAAGATTTGCCTAATGCAATATGTCGTTTCATTTCTTGACTGCTGCTTGCATGAGTGTTGATAGTTGATCCAAAAAGAATGAAGTCCTTCACAACCTCAATCTCTTCTCCATTGGTAAGAATGTTGTTTATTGGTCCAGTGGAGAGGATTTTTGTTTTCAGCACAGGAAGACACACAGAACAAAGAAAGTAGCAACACCACAAAAAAGCAAACATAATGGTAGGAACTAATCCTTGTTGGTGGTAGATATGTGCCATGGAGTTGGGTCTGACTCATAGCAACCTTGCACAGGGTTTCTGAGGCTGTAAATCTTTATGGGAGCAGAAAGCCTCATCTTTCTCCTGCAGGACAGCTGGTAGTTTCAAACTGCTGACCTTAAGATTCACAGCCCAATTCGTAACCACTATGCTACCAGAGCTCCTAACCAACCCTTACCAATTAATCTTTATCAATTGATAATTACACTGAATGTAAATCGATTAAACGCACCAGTTAAGAGAGGGAGGGTGACAGAATGGATTAGAAAACAAGATCCTTCAATATGCTGTCTGCAAGCAACACATCTTACACACAGAGACAAAAACAGATAAAAAGTCAAAGGATGAAAAAAAAAAATCAAGTTTATTGCAATTAAGAATGAACAGGAGTGGCAGTACTAATCTCTGATAAAATAAACTTTAAGGCAAAAACTAGCATAATACATAAAGATGGACATTATGTCATGGTTAAAGGGACAATCGAACAAGATTATATAACTATAATAAATATTTATGCTTCCAATGAAAGAGCCCCAAATTATATAAAACAAACTCTAAGCTCCATGGGAGAAAGATGAGGCTTTCTGCTCCTGTAAAGATTTACAGCCTCGGAAACCCTGTTCAGGCTTGCTACGGGTCGGAACCGACTCAACGGCACTTAACAACAACAACAAATATATTTGAAGAAAGAAATAGATGAATCTAAAATAATAGTGGGTGATTTTAGTACACCACTTTCAAAAATGGTTAGAACAACCAGAAAGAAACTTGATAAAGACACAGAGAAATTAAACAACACAATCAGCCATGTGGGCCTCATAGATGTGGACAGAGCATCAACCCAACAACAGCGCAATACATATTCTTTTCCAGTGCACATGGAACATTCTCCAGAATAGACCATGTGTTAGGCCACAAGACAAACCTCCATAAATTTACAAATATCAAAATACTACAACGCATATTCTCAGGCCAAAATACTATCAAATTAGAAATCAACAATAGGAAGACCAAGAAAATAAACTCAAATTCATGGAAAGTGAATAACACCCTGCTGAAAAGCAACTGGGTATTAGAAAATATAAAACATGAACTCACAAAGTTCCTAGAAACAAACGAGAACAAAAACACAATATAACAAAATCTTTGGGACATCTCAAAAGTGGAGCTGAGAGGACAACTTATTGCAATAAATGCACAATTCCAAAAAGTAAAAAGAACTAAAATAAACACATCATCTACAACAATTAGAAAGACCAATCTTTGCATTCCAATCACCAGTAATGATCAATGCATCTTGATTGCATGTTTGAGAAATTTCAGATTGAAGAAGTTGATAGAATTCTTCTATTTCATCTTGACTGGATTTAGTGGTTGGTGCGTAAATTTGAATAATAGTGGTATTAACTGGTCTTCCATGTAGGCCATAGATATTATCCTATCACAGACAGCATTGTACTTCATGACTGATCTGGATATGTTCTTTTTGACAATGAATGTAATACCATTCGTTTTCAATTTGTCCTTCCCGGCATAGTAAACCAAGTGTTTGCCAGATTCAAAATGGCCAATACTAGTCCATTTCAGCTCACTTATGGCTAAGATATCAATGTTTATGAATTTCATTTCATTTTTGACAATTTCCAATTTTCCTAGATTCATACTTTGTGCATTCTGTTCTGATTTTCAATGGATGTTTACAGCCATTTCTCTTCATTTCGAGTTGTACCCCATCAGCAAATGAAGGTCCTGTGGGTTTTACTCCCATGGGTTTTACTCCATTCATGTCATTACGGTCAACTCTACTTTGAGGAGGCAGTTCTTCCCCAGTCTCATTTTGAGTGCCTTCCAACCTGAGGGGCTCAATTTCTGGCACAGTATATAACAGTGTTTCTCTGCTATTCATAAAGTTTTCAGTGGCTAAATATTCAGAAGTAGATCGTCACTCCTTTTTCCTGGTCTGTCTTTGTTTGGAACCTTATCTGAAACCTGTCCACCATGGGTGACCCTGCTAGTATTTAAAATACTGGTGGCATAGCTTCCAGAATCACAGAAGCTCACAAGCCACACAGTACAACAAGAGTCTATATACCAAAAGGAAATGGTTGATGTTCAACTATTTCAAGAGGTAGCATATGATCAAGAGCAAATGATACTGAAGGAAGAAGTCCAAGGTGAACTGAAGGAATTGACAAAGAACAAGGCACCAGGAATTGGTGGAATAAAAATTGAAATCTTTCAAGAAAGTGAGGCAGCACTAGAGGCACTAACTCATGTATGTCAAGAAATTTGGAAGACAACTCTCTGGCTGACTGATTGAAAGAGACCCATATTTGTGCCTATTCCAAAGAGAGGTGACCCAGTGAAATGCAGAAATCATCAGACAATCTCTTTGATAAACCATGCGAGTAATGTTTTACTAAAGGTAATACAGAAATGGCTGCAAGCATACATTGACAGAGAACATCCAGAGGTTCAAGCTGAATTCAGAAGAGGTTGTGGAATGAGGGATATCATTGTTGATGTATGATGGATCTTGGCTGAAAGCAGATAATATCAGAAAGATGTTTACTTGTGCTTTATTGACTATGCAAAGGTTTTTGAATTTGTGGATCATGACAAGATATGAACAACATTGTGAAGTATAAGTATTTTGGAATGCTTAATTGTACTCATGAAAGATCTGTGCATAGACATAGAAGCAGTTCTTCAAATAGAAAATGGGAACACTGAATGGCCTAAAATTAAGGAAGGTGTGCGACAGGGTTGTATTCTTTCACCATGTCTATTCAACCTGTATGCTGAGCAAATATTCCAAGAAGCTGAATTTTATGAAGAAAATGTGGTATTAGGATTTGAGGAAGACTCATTAACAGCCTGCGATATGCAGATGATACAACCTCGCTTGCTGACAGTGAAGAAGACTTAAAATATTTACTGATGAAGTTCAAAGACGACAGTCTTCGACATGAATTGCATCTCAATGTGAAGAAAACAAAAATCCTGACCCCTGGACCAACACACAACATTCTTATCAATGGAGAAAAGATTGAACTTATCAAGGACTTCATTCTTCTTAGATCAACTATCAACACTCATGGAAGCAGCAGTTAAGAAATCAAATGACTTATTGCATTAGGCAAATCTTCTGTACAAGACCTTTTTAAAGTGTTGAAGAGCAAAGATGTCAGCTTGAGGATCATGGTCCACCTGACCCAAGCCATTGTACTTTCAGTAACCTCATATGCATGTGACAGCTGGATAGTGAATGAGGAAGACTGTGGAAGAATTGATGCTTTTGAGTTATGGTGTTGGAGGAGAATATTGAAAGTACTATAGGCTGCCAAAGAACCAATAGGTCTGTGTTGGAAGAAGTTTGTTTCTCATAGTTTGGACATATTGTCAGGAGGGACAAGCCAGTGGAGAAGGATGTCATGTTTGATAATGTGGAGGGTCAGAGAAAAAGAGGAAGACCCCAAACAAGATGGATTGGCAAAATGGCAGCATCAACGGGCTCAAGCATGGCAACAATTGTGAGATGGGCCAAGACCGCAAAAGTGTTTCGTTCTGTTGTGCATAGGATCACTATGAGTTGGTACCAACTTGATGGCACATAACAATAACAATATATACGTGGGTCAGCCTTCTAGAACTGCCCCCGATTCAGCTTCTTCCAGTATTCTGTGTTTTTGCTGATGGAGATCCTCACTGCACTTCTAACCTATCTGCCATCAAGCTCCACCTCTCCATAAGGTTTTTATAGTTGTGACTTTTTGGAAGCAGATCTCTAGGCCTCTCTTCCAAAGTGCCTCTGGGTGGGTTTGACCCTCAACTTTCAGTTAGCAGTTAGTTGATCCCTTACATTGGAATGATTATTCAAATTTTACTTTTTATTAAGCATGAAGTGTTGATGTTTCAGGAAGTTTTAAATAGATTTTGGCAAAAAATGTGTGTGAATTCTAGTTATGCTTAGTGATGATGCTAGTTAATGTTATTAAACTAATTTAAAATTATGAAATAAGTCAACAAAGATACTAATAATTTTTAAAGTTGGAAATGTTATTTATCTGAAAAAATACCTTCATTTGTAGATAAAAGTAATACATATCTTTTAATCAAAGGAATCTGTTTATTTCTCACATGAAAGTAGGTAATAATACTATCTGTCCTGGATATGGAGGAGAAATGAGATTCTCTGATATCTGAAAATATATTTCCAAATTTTGTCTACAGGAACTTCCAATATCATTTTTTGATATTTCAATGCTATGGATGGAGATGGCAAAGTTTCCCACTTGACTTGATTTTCTAGTTTCATGCAGTGTAACTTTTTGCATTTCACAAAAATGCAAGTGAAACAAGTATTTGGGGAAAGAGAGAGAAAGGAATCTTTTGCAAAATATGCTAGGCTATCCAAAATAAAGCTGTAAACTGCAAGATAATGCTTTTCGATGACAGAATGTTGACAAGCTGACTGTATATGGAACTTGATATGGCTCAGTAGTGCTATTACTTCTTAGAAAGAACAATTACTTGCAATCTGTCCCTGTCTTGAAAGAATCACTTTTCTATGTATTTCTCACCTCAATTTCTAACTACACACAACATTTATCAGTTTTCATCAAGTTCAGGTTCTTTTGCTTGAATAGCCAGATTCAACATTATTATTTTAATATAAAATGAAGCTGACTACTTTTTCATATGTATATATATATAGTTTCATAACCATGTCTTGATGGTAAAGAACAAACAATTTCTGCTATAATATTTCTTTTATTGAGAGAAAACATGCTTTTCTTTCATGATAGGAATTCTTGAAGACTTACATCTCAGTGTGAAGTTCCTGTCAATTCCTAACAAACAACAAAGAAATAGAATAGAAAAAAAAAAAAAAAAATTTGAGCGCATAAGGAGTAAAATGCCATTTCACACAGGGTGCTTTGTAAATGTGAACCAACTCACACAAATCCTTTAGGCATCACTGGAGATGGAACTGAGCCAGAAAAGAAGAAAAACATATCCAAATAGAGAAAGTTTGCTCAGCAAATTGGAATTCAAGCCTGAAATTGAAAAGTTTCAGTTAAATCTACTGCAAAGGGCACATTTTGTCCTTTACTCATTTTTCCCCTAAAATGCAAAGTTTATTAAATATTGATTTTTGGTTACAGATTCTTTGCATATTTCCAGCCTCTCATTTCACTTAATCTCTGACATCGTAATTATCACTCAGGTAAATGGGAATAAAAGCACAACGCTAAATATTTGAGCAATATCATCTGAGTTTGCACACAGAAGTAAAATATACTTCTCATATAATTATAGCTCAATATAGAAAATATAATTTGGCATTATGGGCCCAGGGCAAATACCTTTTATATTATTGTACAAAGCATTTAGCATAAAACAGTTTAGGCATTAATTGGAAAAGTTTTACAATAAAGACTAAGAGATTTCATTATTTGAGCCATAAATATCAAACTCATGAATATGATAGTATTTTCTAATCTAAATATTGAATAGAACATATGAGATAGTTGAAAAGTAATTTAAAATGAAAGAAATAAAGTAGAGTTAATATATCAAAAAATGTCCCTAATGACCCAACTTGAAACATTAATATAGTTCTCTTCATTTCTAAATTCCAATTGACATTATGATTTACTAGCATGTGTGATAGACTTTTTTCAGGTAAAACTTTCCTAGCAAAATCAGTGTAATCTTATTTTTCTGATTTTCCTGACACACTTTATTAAGAAAATAAAATAAAATAAAATGATTCTAAGAAATTGCAGTAGGCATATTTAAAAAATAATATTTCTCTTTTGTGATAAAACAAATGTATGCTAACAGAGGAGATTTTCCAAATTACACAACAGTGTAAGAATAAAACAAAATATACCCTGAAACAAGTTTATTCTTTCAACAATAATTACAGCAATAATTTATTATTGAGTTGATAGTATATGCCAAAATATGTACAGTATTGAACATTTAAGTATAAATAAATTACAATGCGGATCCCTGTTGTGGCATTGTAGGATAAGCACTGAACTGTTAACAACAAAGTTCAGCCTTTCAAACCTACCAGTAGTCCCTCAGAAACTTGATCCTGGGCTTCTATATGAGTAATAACTGACTTGACAATACTTAGCAGCAACAACAAATACAAAATAGTCATTTCTTGCTTTAGTGGTTAATTGCCAAAGAATACAGATAAGCATTTTTATAATTTGTTATTTTTATTTTCATACTAAAAGGAATTTTATCATGCTTTTCTTCCATTTAAAAAAAAGATTTTCATTCATTCATTAAAAGCTAGACAAAATATATAGCTTTTTGGGTGTGACTGTATCTGAAAGACAGTTAAATTATTTACTCAAAAAGAAATGGTTGCTGTTCAGCCATTTCAAGATGTAGAATATGATCAAGAGCAATTGTCATAAAAGAAGCTTAAGTTGCATTGGCAGCATTGGAGAAAACCGAGTCTCCCAGAATAGATGAAATTTAAATTGAAATCATTCAACAAAGTATTGCAGCACTGGAGATGCTCACTCATCTATGCCAAGAAATCTGGAAGGTACCAGACCAACCAACTGGGAGAAATCCACATGGTTTGTGCAAATCATCGAATAATGTTATTAATATCACATGCAAGTAAAATTTTGCTTAAGATAATTGAAAACCAGCTGCAATAGTACATTGACAGGGAACTGCCAGAAATTCAAGCCAGATTCAGAAGAGAACGTGGAACTAGGACATGACTGCTGACATCACTTGGATAATGGTTAAAAGCTGAGAATACAAGAAAAATGCTAACTGGGTCATGATGATTCATTATGCAAGACTTTTGGACTGTGTGGATTATTAAAAACTATGGATAACATTGAAAAGAATGGGTATTACAAAACACTGAATTGTGTTCATTTGTGCTCAATTGTGTTCACAGACGAAGAGGCAGTCATTCAAACAGAACAATGGGATACTGAAAGGCTGAAAATCATGAAAGATGTATACCGTGGTTGTAATTTTCACCATACTCATACAATCTGCATTCTGAGCAAATATCCAAGAAACTAGATTATATGAAGAAGAACATGGCATCAGGACTGGAGGAAGACTCATTAACAACTTGTGATATTCAGATGATACAACCTTGCTTGATGGACATGGAGAGGACTTGAAATACTTAACAGATAAAGATCAAAGACCACAACTTTCAGCCTGGAATGCACCTCAGTATAAAGAAAAAACAAAACAAAACCAAAAACTAACAACTGGACCAATAAATAATTCTATGGCAAGTGGAAAAAAGATGGAAGTTGTGAAAGACTTCATTTTGCTTGGGTGTGCAAACAGCATTCATGGAACCAGCAGTCAGGAAGTCAAAGGACACATTGCATTAGACAAATCTGCTGCACAAGACCACTTTAAAATGTTCACGAGAGAAGGTATCAAGGTGTGCCTGATCCAAGCTCTGGTATTTTCAGTTGCCTCATGTGCATGTGAATGTAGGATAATGAATAAGGAAGACAGTAGAAGAATTGATGAATTTGAGTTATTGTATCAGAGAAGAATATCTAAAGTACCATGAACTGCCAGAGGAACAAACAAATCTTTGTTGGAAGAAGTACAGCCAAAATACTCCTAAAAATCCTGGATGGTGAGACTTCCTCTCTCATACTTTGGACATTTTATCAAGAAAGATTAGTGGCTGGGAAGAACATCATGCTTGATAAAGTAGAGTGTCAAGAAAAAAGAGGAAGAATCCCAAGGAGATTGGAAGAGTGGTAGCAGCAATGGACTCAACCATAACAAGTGGTGAAGATGGCGCAAGTCTGGGCAATGTTTCATTCTGTTGTCATCGGGTCAGAACTGACCTACTTCAATGGCCCCTAACAACAGCAATATATATATTGTTGTTCTAGTTTCACTATAATGTTTAATACTGTGAATAATAGATGCATACATGTTTCTGAATATCCTTTTATGATACAAATTTAGAAATAGTATTTCTGGGTCATATGTTGTGAATATTCTTAAAACTCCTGATGTGCAATGTCAAGGGTGAAAACAAATTTACATGACTCCTATATTATGCTCAGGTTCTGACTCATCAGATACTTATAAGTATTATCCTATTTTTTAACATTTGATGATTTGAAAAATGGAAAACGATTTCCCAGTTGTATTTCTGCTTTTATGACTATTTAAGTTGAATGATTCATATGCTTATTAGTCATTTGAGTTTCAACTTCTAGGGATTGTCTCTTGCTGAAAGAATAAATACTAAAATATTAGTTTCAGAGTGTGTGCAGAGAAACCTAATTTCACCAGTCTATGTTCCTATTAGCAGTGTATTTCTCCACATTCTTATATTATTCTATTCTACTGCTTTTTCTATGTTTTATGATTAACATTGACTTTGCTGTCTTCTGTGACATTATTTTCTATTGTCTTTGTCCATACTTATTTTCTTCTCCTTTTCTGATTCTCCATTCTACTTATTGTAGATGGTAGACTGTTTCAATATTAAGTTTTCATCAGTTTTTAGTTTTTTGTTTTTTTTTTAAGTTTTTATTGCAAATTGAGCGACAGTTTACATGGGAGAATATCAGTTTCATTGCAATGATTACCGTCTCCTTTGTGCATCATCATTCAACAGTATTTGCTTTTAGTCCCTCTGTTTTTTGTTTTTGTGTGGTTTTTTGTTTGTTTTTTAAGTAGTGTAGTGGTTACAAATTGGG
>NW_006408735.1:2273470-2282413 GCF_000296735.1 Chrysochloris asiatica
TCTCCCCTCACTTCTTATTAGCTGGATGCTTCCCTCTCAGCTTTGACCCTCTTTGGCTATGTCCTTATCCATGGGCTCAGGTGTCCCCAGGTCTCACCTTACTTCAGACCAACCAACATTTCTTATTCTCATCTCCAGACCAACTGGAGTCTATGGAACATGATTGAACTCAGCCCATTTCTTCATTGCTGCCTTCCTCCTCTTCCACTCACCAGTAGACCAACGTGGTCATCAGAAAGCTTACATGCCTGTTCATATGTTCCCTTTGAGTTTCAGTCTTGGAAGGGTTTGTTCTGAAGGTACTTGATTGTTTGCCTTGATGGCTCCCTAGTGAACAACTTGCTTATTCTTGTAGTAGCCAATCAGACTGCCAGCTGTGTTTTTTATTTTTCCTGCTGGTCTTTCTTTCAAGAAGTATTTTCTGTTTCTCTAGCTGTTCCAGGCTGGTCTGCTTGTCTTTTCGAGTGGAAATTTCCCACCTCAGAATATTCTGGATGTGGATCAGGATTCCACCTAAGGTGTTAATCACTTCAAAGGCTCTGCAGGAACCTTCTTTCACTGGGCAAGTTCTAGCATCCCTTTTTGGTATTCCAATCAGTTATAGGCTGAAGATGGGTTTACAAGCTTTCTGTAATGATGTTTCCCAATATTTCTTTCTATCCCACTCAAGTGTCTATTTTACAATAGTAGGCAAGAGAAACCAATATTCATAAGACAGTCAAGCATCTTAACATATCCTGTTGTTGTTGTTAGGTGACATCAAGTTGGTATAGATTTCTAGCAACCTTATGCACAACAGAACCAAACACTTCCAGATCTTGTGCCAATTTCACAATCTGTGCTACACTTGAGCACATTGCTGCTGCCACAGTGCCAATGCATCTCTTTGGGAATCTTAGTCTTTTTCCATGACCATTCAACTACCACACATGACATTCATTTCCAAGGATTTGTCCCTCCTGAAAATATGTCCGAAGTATGAAAGACAATGTCGGGCCATCCTGACTTCTAATGAGCATTCTGTACTTCTTCTAACAGTCCATGATACTTTTAATATTCTCTTCCAAAAAGATAACTCAAATGTATCAATACTACTAAGATTTTTTTTTTTTTTTTATTCATTGTCCAAGTTTCACATGCATATGAGCTTATTGAAAATACCATGGCTTGGGTCAGCCATACTTTAGTCCTCAAATGGACATCTTTGCTCTTGAACACTTCAAGGAGATCTTGTACAGTAGATTTGCCTAATGCAATATATCATTTGATTTCTTGACTGTTGCTTCAATAAGTGTTGATGGTTGATCTAGGCAAAATGAAATCTTTGACAATTTCAATCTTTTCTCCATTGCTCTTAATGTTATCTATTTATCCCATGGTGAGGATTTTTGCTTTCTTTACATTGAGGTGCAGCACATATCAAAGACTGTGATCTTTAATCTTCATCAGTAAGAATTTTAAGTCCGCTTGGCTTTCAGCAAGCAAGGTTGTATCATCTAAATATCACAGTTTGCTAATGAGTCATTCAATCCTGATGCCATGTTCTTCTTCATATAATCCAGCTCTTCAAATTATTTGTTCAGCATACAAATTGAGTAAGTATGGTGAAAGAATACAACCATAGTGCACATCTTTTCTAATTTTAAACAATTCAGTGTTTCCTTGGTCTGTTCCAACAACTTCCTCTTGGTCTATGTACATTTTCCTTATGAACACAATTAAGTGTTCAGGAATACTCATTCTCCAAAATATACATAATTTGTTATGATCCAAGCAATCAAAAGCCTTTGCATCATCAATAAAACACAAGTAAACACCTTTCTGGTATTCTCTGCTTTTAGCCAAGATCCATAAGATGCCAGCAATAATATCTCTTGTTTCACATCTTCATCTAAATCTGGCTTAATCCTCTGGCAATTCTTGGCCAATGGACTGTTGCAGCCATTTATAAATTATCTTTAGCAAAAGTTTACTTGCATCTGATCTTAATGATATTGTCCTATGATTTCCGCATTCCATTTGGTCACCACTCTTTGGAAAGGGCACAAATATGGATCTCATCTATTAAGTTGGCCGAGTGTATGCATCCAGTGCCACAACATCAGTTTGTTGAAAGATTTCATTTTGTATTCCATCAATTCCTGGAGGCTTGTTCTTTGCCAGTGACTTCAGTGCATGTGGGACTTCTTCCTTCTGTGTCATTGACTTTTGATCATATGCTATCTCTTGAAATGGTTGAATATCAATGATGCATTTTTGATACAGTGACTCTGTATATTCCTTCCATCTTCTTTTGGTGGTTTCTGCATCATTCAATATTTTGCAAGTTGAGGCTTGAATTTTTTCTTCAGTTCCCTCAGGTAAAAGGGTGTTCTTCCTTTTTGATTTTCTAACTCCAAGTCTTTGATATTTCACTATGATATTTGACTTTGTCTTCTTGAACTGTTCTTTGAAATTTTGTATTCAACTATTTTACTTCCTTATTTCTTGCATTTACTTTTGTATCTCTACCCTGGGGAGAAGGTTTCAGAGTCTCTTCTGACCTACATTTTGGTCTTTTTTCTTTCTTGTTTTGTTAATGATCTTTTGCTTTCTTCCTATATGATGTTCTTGATAAAGACCACAACTCTTCTGGTCTTCAATCATTAATATCTAATGTATCAAATCTGTTCTTGAGATGTTCTCTAAATTCAGGTGGGCTATGTTCAATGTCATATTTTGATTCTCTTGTCTTGTTTCAAATTTCTTCTGCTTCAGCCTGAATTTGCACACAAGCAATTATGGTCTGTTCCTGACCTTGTTTTGGCTGATGATATGGAACTTTTCCACAGATGTAATCAATTTGATTTCTGTTTATTCCATCTGGTCAAGTCAGTGTGTATAGTTGTATTTTATGTTGTTTAAAAAGGTATTTGCAATAAAGAAGTCATTGATCTTACAAAATTCTATTGTGATCTCTAGCATCATTTCTATCACCAGGTTTTCCAATGACTGATCTTACCTCTTTGTTCCAATCTTTACATTCCATCACCAATAATTCTCCATACATTTTTATTGTATGCTTGATCACTTTCAGACTGAGAAATTTAAAACTTCTTCAATTTCATCATCACTTGCTTTGTGGTTGTTGCATCAATTGAATAATAGTTGTATTAACTGATCTTCCTTGTAGGCCTACGAATACTATCCTATCATAGACACCATTGTATTTCAAAATATATTTTGAATTTTTTTTTCATAGTGAATGTGCTGCCATTCCTCTTCAATTCATCATTCCCAGTATAGTAAACCATGTGATTGCCATAGTAAATGGCCAGTATCAGTCCATTTCAGCTCACTAATTCCTAAGATATCAATGTTTATGTGCTCCATTTCATTTTTTGCAACTTCAAATGTTCCTAGTTTCATACATCTTACATCCCATGTTCCAAATATTAATGGGTGTTTACAGCTATTTCTCTTGATTTTGAGTGTGTCCTATCAGCAGATGATGGTCCCAAAAGCTTTATTTCATTGGTAGAATCACAGTTGACTCTACTTTGAGGAAGCAACTCAGTAATATTTTGAGTGCATTCCAACCCCTGGGGTTCATCTCTCAGCACTATATCTGATATATTCTGGTGCTCTTAATAATGTTTAAAGGTTCAATATTCTGGTGTTATCTTATCTTATCTCCTCATAAGGTTTTCATTGAGTAAATACTGAGAAGTAGTCCATTTGTCCTTCTTCCTAGTCCATCTTAGTCTGAAAGCTCATAGAAAACTGTCCACCATGGGTAATCCTGCTGGTGTTTAAAATATCAGTGGCATAGCTTGTATTATCACAGCAAACATGCAAGTCACCACATTATAACAAACTGACAGACAAGTGGTAGATGTCATAAAGATAATATTATGACTTATTGTATGTCTAAATAGCGAGAACAATCCTATCTTTTGTAAAAAACTTAAATTTGATATTTATAAACCTTTTGAGCTGAATGTGAGTTATAGAATACAGTCAAAGGCAAAGCAAATTGCAAATCTTATTAAGATTAATTCTGTCTTATAAGAATAAATCTTCCATCTGGTTCTGGAATATTTTTCTTTGGTGATACCTGTAATTTCCCACATAGTGAAAGTGTATCAGGGGCAATAGTTTTGGCAAGTGTCTACACTCAAATTTTTGTTCTTAACTTTTCTGTTACTAAGTTGCAGAATATACTCCTTCAATATTTAGCTGCTCACATGTATTGAATGTTATCATTTGACCTTTTAAGTCCATGCTTTCACTTTTAAGAACTAGATGGTGTTTGAAGTGTTCTAAGTAAGTAGCTTCTAGAGTTACATTTCTGAAGCTGTGCAAGTCTAGTCTGTCCAGTGGAGACTCTTCCTAAGTTTATGGCTGTGTTGGTCATTTTCCAGTATTATGAAATCGTTGTTTTCAATAATTACGTCAAAGTTGTTTTTTCCCCCCATGTTTGCCAGGAATTAACTGACTTATTGATACCTCCATATGTAAAGTCTTACCCTGGGTATTGATTTCCTCCGGAATTAGTTATTTTTAAATCTCCAGAAATTAGAGTAATGATTAGCAAACAGAAGGTGCTCAGTGCAAAATAAATAAATCATTAAATAAATAATGAAAACAGTTAAACAATACTTTATGTACTTGTCTTAGTTTTATAATGCTGCTATTAGAGAAATACCACAAATGGATACCTTTAACAACTTGAAATGTATTCTCTCACAGTTTAGGAGGTGAATTTTTGAACTCACTGCATTGGCTGTGAAGAAAGGTTCTTTTCTCCTTTCAATATCTCTAGGTCCAGTATTTCTTGGAGTTCTCCATGTGTCTTTGCATCAGTCTTTCTATGTGGATCTAGTTGCTTCACAGAGTAGGGTTCCCAGGTCCAAAGGAGTCCAAAGGGACTCGACTCCCAGCTTTTCTTTCTTGGTGGTAGTCACATGGAGTCAGTTCTGAATCATAACAACCTGTATAGTGTTTCTGAGGCTGTAAATCATTATGGGAGCACAAAGTCTCATCTTTCTCCCACAGACAGGTTGGTAGTTTTCAACAGTTGACCCTGCAAATTAGCAGATTGACTTGTAGCCCATTATGCTATCAGAAGGAGCTCTGGTAGTGTAGTAGTTATAAGTTGGGCTGCTAACCCCAAAGTCAGCAGTTCAAACTTATCATGGGAGAAAGAGGAGGCTTTCTGCTCCAGTAAAGATTTACAGCCTTAGCAACCCTATACAGGGTGGCTATGATTCGGAAGTGACTCCACAGCTCATAACCACGAGCAAGCACCACCATGCTACCAGAGCTCTTTTTGGTGGTAGCAGGTCCCTCCTTCTGCTCAAGTCTCTCTGCTTTTATTTCTTGTAAAAGATATTGAATGCTACACTGTTGTTGTTGTTGTTAAGTGCTGTTGAGTCTGTTCTGACCCTATAGCAACCTTGTATCGGGTTTCCAAGGAGTGGCTGGTAAGCTTGAACCACTGATCTTGTGGATCAAACTGATATTGCAATCCAACACATCAACCCACAGCACCATACCAGGACTTCACCTTGATACTCACCCATAAATTGGATCAGAGTGGTGATGAAAATAAGAGCAATGTGTTGTTGTTGTAAAGTATCATTGAGTCAGTTTTGACTGATAGTGACCTTATATAGGTTTCCAAGGAGTAGATGGTGAGTTTAAACTGCTGAGCTTGTGGTTTCAATGGACCTTGTTGTTCTAACCAACCTTGTGGTTCCGAGCTTATCCTATAGAACCACTAGGACTCCAAGGGTGGTATATTTCACCCTTAATCCTCTTATTGATTTATCACACCAAATCACAGCATAGGGAATAGGTATATCTCAACTGCCAAGCCATTGAGAATCCTGACCCAATCAAGTTGACACAAAGCCTTGACTATCACAGTTCATTAATTCTACAGTCTCCTAAACCATGTAAAGCAAGATTCATTAACATCTTACTGGCCACATATATGCTATATGAACTATTAGTATCCCATTTTTGTGGAGTGGTTGTTGTTAAATACTATTGCATCAGTACTGGCTCATAGAGACCCTATGCACATAGACACCTGCACCAATCTCATAGTTGTTGCTATGTTTGAGCCCATTGATGCTGCCAGTGTGCCAACCCACCTCACTGGAGGTCTTTCTCTTTCTCTCTGACCCTCCACCTTAACTTACATTATATCTTTCTCCAGGGATTCATCCCTTCTGATAATATGAGAGATTAAGTCATCTTGGCTTCCAAGGAGTATTCTGGCTGTACTTCCAACACAGAATTGTTTGTTCTTTTGGCAGTCCAAATATTTTAATATATTCTTCCAACACCATAACTCACATGCATCAATTCTATGGTCTTCCTCATTCTCTTTCTAACTTTAAGATGCATTTGAGATTATTGAAAATGCCATGGCTTGGGTCAAGAGCACCTTAGTCCTCAAACGGTTATCTTTGCTCTTGAACACTTAAAGAGGTCTTGTGCAGCAGATTTGCCTCACATAGTATTTCTTGACTATTGCTTTCAATGAATATTGATGGTTGATCCAAACAACATCAAGTCTTTGACAACTTCAATCTTTTCTCTATTTATCTTGACATTGTTGATTGGCCTAGTTGTGAGGATTTTTGTTTTCTTTACATTGAGGTACAACCCACACCAAATGTCTTGGTGTAGGTTAAGTCCTCTTTGCTTTCAGCAAAAAGGCTGTTTCATCTGCATATTGCACATTGTTAAGGAGTCTTCCATGAACCTGAAGTCACATTTTTTTCTTCATATATTCAAGTAACTCAGCTCTAATTTTAAACCATTTTGTGTTCCCTTGCTTGTTTTTGTTTTATTTTAGTGAAGAGTAGGCTATAATTCAAGTAGCTGGATTAAGAAGAATATGACATCAGGTGGTGAGGAAGACTTGTTAACCTGTTATATACAAATGACACAATTTTGACTGCTGAAAGTAAGCGGACTTGAAGCATTTACTAATGAAGATCAAAGACAATAACCTTCGTATAGCTTGCATCTCATCTCAGTGTAAAGAAAAATAGAAATCCACAAAACTAGACCAATAAATAAACGGAAAAATGATAGGATATTTTTCTCAGATTTCCTTTTGTTTAGATCTACAATCAATACCCCAGGATGCAGAAATCAGAAAGAAATCAAATGATGTATTGCATTTGGCAAAACTGCTGCAAGAGATTTCTTTAAAGTTAATTAATACTCATGTAGTGCCAGATGATGAACCCGTCAGATTGGAAGTCACTCAAAATATGACTGGGGAAGAGGTGCTTCCTCAAAGTAGAGTTGTCCATGACAATGCAAATGGAATTAAACTTTCAGGACCATTATTTGTTAATGGGATAAAACTCAGAATAAGGACAAACAGCTGGAAAAAATTCACTAATGATCAGAAAACTGAATGTACAAAGTATGAATCTCAGAAGATTAGGAGTTGTCAAAAATGAAATGGAATGCATAAAGATCTATATTCAAGGCATTAGTAAGCTAAAATGGACTGATACTAGTAATTTTGAATCTGACAATCATATGAGCACCAGGAACAACAAATAGAAGAAGAAGCTCATAGCATTCATAACATATTTAGAAAAAAAGTGTTTCAAGATCTATCCTAAAGTGCAATGCTGCTTGTGATATGATAGTATCCATATGATTATTTAAAGTATTGAAGAACAGAGATGTCAGCTTGAGGACTAAGGTGCGCCTGACCCAGGCCATTGTGTTTTCAATAGCCTCATATGGATGCGAAAGCTGGACAATGAATAAGGAAGATAGTAGAAGAATTGATGCCTTTGAGTTGTGGTGTTGGAGGAGAATACTGAAAGTGCCATGGACTGCCAAAAGAACCAATAGATCTATTTTGGAAGAAGTGCAGCCAGAGTGCTCCTTGGAGGCCAGGATGGCTAAGCTTCGTCTCTCATACTTTGGACATATTGTCCGGAGGAAACAATCGTTGGAGAAGGATGTCATGCTGGATAAGGTAGAGGGTCAGAGAAAAAGAGGAAGACCCCCAATGAGATGGATCAGCCAGGTGGCATCATTGATGGACTCAAGTGTGGCAGCGGTAGTGAGGTTGGCCCAGGATCGGACATTGTTTCGTTCTGCTGTGCATGGGGTCGCTATGAGTCAGTTCCGACTCGATGGCACCTGACAACAACAACAACAACAACAACAACAACAACAACAACAACATATGATTATAAGGAGCATCAATTGATACCAATGTTATTCATATTTATGCACTGACCACTAACATCAGTGGTGATGAAACTGAAGAATTCTACCAACTTCTTCAGTCTGATATTAATCAAACATGCAATAAAGATATATTGGTAATTACCGGTGATTGGAATACAAAGGTGGTAAAAAAAAGAGGAAAGATCAATATTGGAAAACATGGCCTTCGCAATAGAAACAATGATGAAATGATACAATTTTTAAGATAGATTTATTCACTGCAGATCCTTTTTTTAAAAAAAAACAACAACATGAAAGGTGACTATACACAGGGACCTCACCAGATGGAATACACAGAAATCAAATTGATTACATCTGTGGATCAGCCAGCAGAAAATCTCCATATTATCAGCTAAAATAAGGTCAGGGCCAGGGTGTGGAACAGACCAGCAACTGCCCCGACAGAAGTTTAGGCTGAAGCTGAAGAAAATTCGAGCAAGTCCCTGAGCTAAAGTATGACCTGAACGTATCACATATGAATTTAGAGACCATCTCAACAACATATGTGATACATTAGGTAATAATAACCAAAAATCAGAAGAGTTGTTGGATGACATCAAGAACATCACATACGAAGAAATCAGAAGGTCATTAAAAGGACAGGAAAGACAGAGAAGACCAAATGGATGTTAGACGAGACTCTAAAACTTATATTGAGGTGCTAAAGCTAATGTAAAAAATGAG
>NW_006408735.1:2282778-2290047 GCF_000296735.1 Chrysochloris asiatica
ATCTGAATTAGAAGTGCCATCAGAATACTCCTTAGAAGCCAGGATGGCAAAACATTGTCTCTCATAATTCAGACATGTTGTCAGGAGGTACCAGTACCTGGTGAAAAACAGGAAACCTCCAACAAGATGGATTGTCACAGTGGCAGCAGCAGTGGGCTCATATATAACAACAATTATGAGCATTGTGCAAGACAAGGCAGTGTCTTGTTCTGTTGTGCACAGGGTTGCTATGAGTCAAAAACTACTAGATGGTACCTAACAACAACATGGACAAAATATTGAATGATGTAGAAAGCATCAAACAAACATCGAAGGAATACAGAGAATCACTATACATATTGGAAATTGTCTACATTCAACCTTTCAAGAGGTAGCATATGATCAAGAACTGTTGGTACAGTAGAAGTCCAAGCTTCACTCAAGACATTGGTGAATAACCAGGCTTCAGGAATTGACTGAATACAAATTGAAATATTTGAACAAACTGATTCAGTACTGGAGGTGTTTTCTCATCTATGAAAAAGGGGAAAAAAAATTGAGAAGACAACTGCCTGTCTTAACTGATTATGCAAAAGATAATAACTGTGTGAATTATGACAAGGTATGGATCATATAACAACAACAACAACAAAAAAAAAAGGTATTTCAAGAACATTTAGTTACGCGCATGATTAAACTGTGCATAGACCAAGAGGCACTTAGAACAGAACAAAGAGATGTCGAATGTTGTAACATCAAGAAAGGTGTGCACCAAGGATGTATTATTTAGCCATACTTATTCTATTTGTATTCTGAGCAAATAATCTGAGAAATTGGATTATATGAGGAAGACTGTGACTTCAGGTTTGGAGAAAGACTCATTAAGAACCTATGATATGCGGAGAGGTCTTCGGTCTTAAAATATTTACTGATGAAATCAAATACCACTGCGTTCAGTATGGATTGCCCCTCAATTAAAGAAAACAAAAATCCTCACCACTTGAAAAATAAACAGCACCATGACAAATGGAGACAAGACTTCATTTTGCTTGGATCCACAGTAAACACTCATGGCAGCAGCCCATAAATAAATGATGTATTTCATTTGGCAAATAGTCTTAACATGACCTCTTTAAAGTGACAAAGAGCAAGAATCAGTTTAAGTATTAAGGTGAATCTGACCCAAACCATGGTATTTTCAGTTGTCTGATATACATATGAAAGATGGACCATGAATAATGAAGACAAATTGATGCATGTGAGTTATGGTGTTGTGGGAGAATCTTAAAAGTACCATTGGTTGTCAGAAGAACAAACAAATCTGTGTTAGGAAAAGTACAGCCAGATGCTCCTTAGGCGTCAGGATGATGAGACGTCATCTCTCATACTTCGGACATGTTATCAGGAGGAACCGGTCCCTAGAGAAGGACATCAAGCTCAAGGAGATGGCTAGCCATAGTGGCACCAGCAATGGACTCATGCATAACAATTGTGAGGATGGTGCAGTACCATGCAGTGTTTTGTTCTATTGTTCATAGAGTCACAATGAGTTGGAGGAGATCCCATGACACTTAACAACAACATATGAAAGTCGGACAATTTAAGAAGAATCACTGATGTCCTTGAATTATGGTGTTGGAGAGGAGTATTGAATATACAATGAATACCACAATAATAAGCAGTTCTGTCTTGAAAAGTACAGAATGCACCTTAGAAATGAGCATAGCTAGACTTTGTCTCACGTACTTTGGACTTGTTATCAAAAAGGACCAGTGTCTGGAGAAGTATGTCATGCTTGTCACAGTACAGGGTCAGCAAAAATGAAGAAGACCCTCAATGCGATGGTTTGACATATTGACGACAATAATGGCCTCAAACATAACAATGCTTGTGAAGATGATGTAGGATCAAACAGTGTTTAGTTCTGTTGTACATGGAGTTATTATGAGTTGGAATAAACTCATAAACAACAACAAAAGGTTATGATTTAGACATCAACAAATTAGCCCAATATGTAACTGAATATAAATTTAAAATAAAAGTAAATTTAGAAATATTAATTTGCTTCTCAACAGTGATATTAAGTAGTATGCAAAGAATTAAATGTAATATAGATTAAAAGTTAACATATTGATTTTTTTAATTGCTGTTCATCAACTACAGACTCATGGTTATCTGACATTTACAAATAGAACTGCTCCACGAGGTTTCAGCCTTTCAGTTAATGGTGAGTGCTAAACAGTTTTCATTAATGAGATAAAATTCTAAATAAAGTTCGCTTTTTAAAAAAAAAAAACACATTTCTTTTGTTAACAGTTTATATATGTATATAAGTGCACATATAAATTTCTATGTCATATTAGTAATCCTTGTGTGGTGCTGTAGGATAAGCACTGTACTTAGAACCACAAGTTTGGCAGTTCAAACCCACTAGCTGCTCCTTAGAAACCCTATACTCAGAGTTTGGTTCTGAGTTTGAACCCATTCAACAGCAGTTAACAACAAAAATGTGTCAAACCATTTCGCTTTGTTGTTAAGTGCTGTTGAATCGATTCCGACTTAGAGCAACTCTGTATGGACTCCTGGTGTGGCACTGTGGGTTAATGCACTGAATTGCAAAGTCTGTTTGAACCGCGAGTTTGGCGGTTTAAGCTCACCAGTCATTCCTTGGAAACCCCATACAGGGTCAATACAGCACTTAACAGCATAGGGTTTCTAAGAAGCGGGTAGTGAGTTTAAACCGCCAACCTTGCATTTCAAACCAACCTTGCAGTCCAGCACATTAACTTGTAGCGCCACACTGGGACTCCCATAAAACACAGTGACCCTGTATAGGGTTTCCAAGGAGCACGTGAGTTTGAATCACCAATCTTGTGATACAAACGACCTTGCATTTCAGTGCTTTAGGATTCACTTTTAACTTATCAAACGTTGATAGTAATATTACTATGCTTCAAATATCTAGGTACATACATTCCTGATTCCCTCCTTTTTATTGCTAAGAATGAACTCCCTAGAACATAATCATAACAGTTGTTAGCATTCACAAGCATATGCCATCCATTTTACATATTAATAGCTTAGAGCTTTTGTGTAGCATTCAAAAGCTCACACATTACCTTGTCAATGATGAAATAGGCTGTTGCTTTGACTCCTTGTGGCTATTTTTTGTTGTTCATTTCATTCCAGTTATATCTTCTGTGAAGTTTTTCATTGTAGGTATAACCTTTCTTTTCTTCACTTGGGAAATACTTTCTTTTTAGAGGAAATTGCGTGTCTAAGATTTCAATTTGCTCTCATCTGGTTTCTTTACAAGAAAATATTTTAATCTTGACTGCTTTTATAAAATGGCACAAAAGAGAAGTTATCTTTTTTTATTATTATTATTTTAGAAATTGAATTTTAAAAGAATAACAAGGTTGGGGGAAAATCCGTTTTTAATAGTAAGATTGTTGTAGTTAGGTGCTGTCGAGTAGGTTCCACTGATAGCCACCCTATAAGTGTTTATCCTATATAGGGTTTCAAGCCTGTAAATCTTTATAAATCACATCTTTTTGTCCTGTGGAGTACCTTGTGGGTTCGAACTAGTAAACTTATGGTTAGCAGTCCAGTGCTTACCCTATAGTGCTGCCAGTGTTCCTAAGACACATACTACTTAAATTATTTACTTATTTGCTATTATCATGTGTTGTTTTGTTGTGAAGTAATGTTGAGTTATTTCCAGCCCATAGCAACCCTGTATAGGGTTTCCAACTTTGCCATCCCGTGCTTTAACCCACAGCACCACATCAGGACTCCACTAATATCATTTGTTGTTGTTGTTAAGCACTGTGGAGTCGGTTCCGACTCATAGCGACCCTGTACAAGTTTTCCAAGGCTATAAATCTTTACGGGAGTACAAAGCCTCATCTTTCTCCCGTGGAATGGCTGGTAGTTTCGAACTGCCGACCCTAACGTTAGCAGCCCGATTTGTTACCACTACGCTACCAGAGCTCCTTTGTAGTTGTTGTTATGTGCCGTGGAGTCTGTTCCGACTCAAAGCGCTTCTGCACAGGGTTTCCGAGACTATAAATCTTTACGGGAGCAGAAAGCCTCATCTTTCTCCCACAGAACAGCTGGTAGTTTTGAACTGCTGACCTTGCGGTTCGCAACCCGATTCATAACCACTACGCTGGGATTTTAAATATGTTCTGGATAGCTAAATTTTAAAAATCAAGGCGTGAAGAGATAATCAGATAAAACACATGAGGAAAATAGCAAGTGTTATTATAGGGTTATATTATGTTTTAAAAGAATTGATGTCCTTGCAATATTGAGAGTTGATTGGAAGTTAGTACAGCCAGTTGGGAGCCATTTGGAATATTTAAAGGAAATTTTTGTGATCAGTGTCACTGAAGTGAGACTAGGTAAGAAGGGTGGTGGCACAATTAGTGGCATAATTGGAGCACCATGGTGACTTACAACTACAGGGGTTATGAAAGAGATGTAGGAGAAAGGAATAGCAGACTCAGAGGTTTGTAGCTTAGGGAAAGGTAGCAGGACATTTTGGGGTAAAGTGATGAGTCTGAATAAAAGCTGGTTGAATTTCCCTGAATATCACCCAAGTGAAATATCCACTAGTCATTTAGAAATACAAGTCAGGAAATAAGTATGTCATGAAGCTAAAATTAGTTGAAGCTAAAACCACCTTGTTTCCTAGCCAGAGATCTATATGTAGTTTTTCCATGATCTGACTCTTATCTAGATTTCTGATGCTATCTTATACTCTTAACTTCTAACACTACAGTTGAAACTACACTGGGTCTTTCCTCCCTATAATATATCAAACTTATGTTTGTCTTAAGAATATTTCCTACCTGCTCACTTAGCATATAGTTTTATTATAGATAATTATTTCTGCCTCCCTTCCTAAACATTCTACCACTGGCATTCACTATAGTTGGTTTACTTTGTATCACTAGTAATTACAATAGTTATTATTGTTCTTGCTAAATGCCATTGAGTCAGCTTCAATTCATAGTGACCCTGTATAAGGTTTCTAGCAGAGCATCTGCTCAGGTTTTAACCAGTGACCTTGTGAATAGCAGTCCAGTGCTTATCTTATAGTGCCACAACAGGACTCCAATGGGTTCAATACACGTTTGTTGAATGAAAGAATTTATACCTGCCTTTGTTGTTGTTGTTAAGTGCCTTCGAGTCAGTTCCGACCCAGAGCGACCCTGTACAGGGTTTCCGAGGGTGTAAATCCTTAAATCCTTATGGGAGTAGAAAGCCTCATGTTTCTCCCGCGGAGCGGCTGGTAGTTTCGAACCGCTGACCTTAAGGTTTGCAGCCCGATTCGTAACCACTACGCTACCAGAGCTCCTTTAGCAGTATAGAAACTTAACTAGGGAGGCTGCTGGGAGAAGAAAGAAGAAAGTCTGTGATAGAACCAAGAATAAAACTGTCTCTTAGTAGACTGGCAGAAAGGAAGAGGAAAAGCCTTAAGCATAAATGACAACACATGAATAGGAAAATTGAAATGAAATTTGAAATGGATCAGGGGTGCAGAAATATGGTAGCAGCCATCCCTCTCACAGCCCTCTGTACTTCTTTTCTGGTTTGATTAATTCATTGTAGTGGCCACCAGAGCTGACACTAAATTCACAATTATGGGGTTTACTATGGAAGTTAACAGGTTACAATTCAAGGACAAAAATATTTAGGACATAATACTTACAATCAGAACCGCCTCTTCTCAGCTATGCCCACAGACAGGCCTCTCTCTGGCCCTCAGCCCCTTGGCCTGGCCTCTGCCCTGATTGGCTCCTTTAGAGTTGCTGAAAAATGTCCAGAAGGACACTCTACTCTTCTATAAGTCTCAGCCCAAAGGCACTAAGCTCTAGCTCCATGGGTCATAAAAGTTCAGATTAATTGTGAAGTGCCTGGAAGCATACCACTCTACAAGTGAGCCTCCTCCCCAAAGGCACTCAGTTTTTCTTTTTCCGCAGGCCAGGAAGTCCACTGTGCTCTTGTGCTCTGACTCCAGGTTCTGTTGCTGCTGTATACCTCTGCCACTCCTCTGGTATC
Source organism: Chrysochloris asiatica (assembly GCF_000296735.1). NCBI lineage: Eukaryota > Metazoa > Chordata > Mammalia > Afrosoricida > Chrysochloridae > Chrysochloris > Chrysochloris asiatica. Next base: position 2,288,827 of record NW_006408735.1, read on the forward strand.
ACAGCTCTGCCTCTTGGGTCAAGGAAGTTCAATGCACAGGAATGTTGGGGACCAAAGGATACACTCTACTCCTGACTTTTCTCCCTCATTGTAGTGAGGTTCTACCCTCTGCTTTTGAAATGGTTTATTCAACTAACCAAACACAACTAGTCCTGTTGACAAACTGAATTAACAAACTCATTTAACAATCTGAATCATATAAGCCCTCAGCATTTTCCTCCACCTTCTGTTACCCAGACCTATAAGGAAAAAATCGTTCGGTGGGAGTTTACCTCCTATGGAGAGTGGTTGGTCGGTTGGTTGGTTAGTTGTGTGCTGTTGAGTTGAATCCAACTTATTCCATTGCTGTAGAGAGTTTCAGAGGCCAGGGATTTTTACAGGAGCAGAAAGCCTTATTTTTCTTCTGCAGAGTGGCCGGTAGATGCCAACTGCTGACCTTGCAGTTAGCAGCCCAACTTGCAATCCTCTACACTATCAGGGTTCTGAGAAACATTAAATTATTCAGTATATCACATGAGGTGTGTAGGAAATTGGAACAGTGAGTATATATTATTCTTATAAAAATTATAATGTAGAAAACATAAGAGATGAAAACGTGGTATCTGGGGAGAATGTTATTTGCATACTTATTTTGTTTTGTTACTACAGGGAAAACTTTAGTTCATTAAAATCCTGCCAGGGATAAATTGGTGGAATGAAAGAGGATGAAGAAAGAATAAGGCTATATTTAAGAAAATGAACTAATGAAGAAGTTACGAGGAGTGAGTTATAAAGACCTAGAGTAATGATAGAATAATTTACATTAGGCAAAGGAAATATAATTAACTTATATTTGCCATTATAACACCAAAGGCTAGTTCTTTCAAACCAAGGAGTTGAAAAGGAAGCAGAGCAGAAGCGTAAGGTGAGAAAATAGCAAGACATTAAAGGTTTTTATGCAAGAAGATTATGATAGAATCAAACTATGTTTTAAAAGGACAGGAGTTGATGCAGGTTTGAAGACAGTAAGTTAAGACAGTTCATAGAAATGATTGTTTATCTAAAAAAAAGTTCTACTTAATTTAACTTTAGGCTTTAGAAACTAGAAAGTAAAAGTACCAACTATATTCCCCTATTTTGTGAGTGTTACTGAGTGTAAATCTAACACAACACAACTATCAATTCTTATTGCAATATTGTTGTTGTTAAGTGCCATCGAGTTGGTTCCGACCCATAGCGACC
>NW_006408735.1:2291107-2293091 GCF_000296735.1 Chrysochloris asiatica
ACTGTCACCAGTTTGGTCTCCTGAAAGCAGTCCTTTGAGGATGAAGATTCACTTCTGATTAAGACACAAAGACAGCAGTGCATTGATAGTTTCCAACTCAGCCTAAAACACCCCCATCCACCGTCACGTAACCAACAAAGAATTTTATTTTGTTTTTTCCTTTTACTATGGTTATCTTTTCTTAAGCGTTTACAATAATAGTCTTATGCAATATTTGTCATTTTGTGACTGACTGATTTCAGTCAGCATAAAGTCCTCAAGGTTTATCCATGTTATGCAGTGGCCTGCAGCTTCCTTGTTATTCTTCAAGGTAGCATAATATTCCATTGAGTGTATATACCAAAGTTTGTTTATCCATTCTTTCATCAATGGGCACTTAGGCTGTCTTTATCTTTTTGCTATTGTGAATAGTGCTGATATGAGCATTGATGTGTATGTATCTACTTGTGTTATGGCTAGTATTTCTTGTGGATATATACAAAGTAAAGGAATTGCTGGATTATATGGTATTTCTGGTCCTGGTGTGGCGCTGTGGGTTAATGCACCAGACTGAAAAGCCATTTAAATTGCAAGCTTGGTGTTTCAAACTTACCAGTCACTACTTAAAAACCCTATACAGGGTCACTATGTATCATAAGTGACTCAAAATCACTTAACAACAGCAACAACAATGGTATTTCTATGTTCAGCTTTGTGAGGAAGCACCATACTCTTTTCCAGAATGACTGGATCATTTTGCATTCCCACTAGCAATATAGGAGGGTTTCAGTCACTCCACATATTCTTCAGAATTTATTATCTTCTGCATTTCTGACTTTCACTCTTATTGCTACGAATCGGGCTGAACCTTAAGGTCAGCGGTTCGAAACTACCAGCCGCTCTGTGGGAGAAAGATGAGGCTTTCTACTCCTGTAAAGATTTACACCCTCGGAAACCCTGTACAGGGTCGCTATGGGTCGGAACCGACTCGATGGCACTTAACAACAACAACAGCATTTCTGACTTTCACTCTTATTGCTAGTGTGATATGATATCTCATTGTTGTTTGGATTTGCACCTCTCTAATGGAAAGGCCACCACTCGTCTGTCAGTTTGTCGTACTGTGGTGGCTTGTAAGTAGCTGTGATTCTGAAAGCGATGTCACCAGTATTTTAAATACCAGCAGGGTCACCCATGGTGGACAGGTTTCAAATAAGCTTCCATACAAAGACAGACTAGGAAGAAAGAATGATGAACTACTTCTGAAATTTTAGTCAATGAAAACCTTATGAATAGCAGAGAAACACTGTCAGATATACAGCTGGAAAATGAGCCCCTCAGGCTGGAAGGCATTCAAAAGGCGACTGGTGAAGAGCTGCCTCCTCAACATACAGTTGACTTTGATAAAGAGAATGGAGTAAAGCTCATGCGAGAAAAGCACACAGGACCTTCATTTGCTGATGGGGCACAACTCAAAAAGAAGAGAAACAGATGTAAACATCCATTGAAAATGGGAACATGGAATGTATGAAGTATGAATCTGGGAAAATTGGAAGTTGTCAAAAATGAAATGGGATGCATAAACATCCATATATTAGGCATTAGTGAGCTGAAATGGACTGGTATTGGCCAGTTTGAATCTGACAGCTACATGGTTTAATATGCCGGGAATGACAAATTGAAGAGGAATGGTGTTGCATTCATTGTCTAAAAGAACATATCCAGATCAGTCATGAGGTACAACGCTGTCTGTGATAGGATAATATCCATGCACCTACAAAGAAGCCCAGTTAATACCACTATTATTCAAATTTATGCACCTGACCTAAGCCATGGTATTTTCAATAACTTCATATGCAAGAGAAAGCTGGACAGTGAATAAGGAAGATGGTAGAAGAATTGATGATTTTGAGTTATGGTGTTGGAGGAGAATATTGAAAGTGCCATGGGCTGCCAAAAGAACTAACAGATCCATTTTGGAAGAAGTGCAGCCAGAGTGCTCCTT
>NW_006408735.1:2294237-2307298 GCF_000296735.1 Chrysochloris asiatica
TCTTGTGCAGCAGATTTGCCTAATGCAATATGTCATTTGATTTCTTGACTGCTGCTTCCATGAGTGTTGATAGTTGATTCAAGAAGAATGAAGTCCTTGACAACTTCAGTCTTTTCTCCGTTGATAAAAATGTTGTTTTTTGACCCAGTGGTGAAGATTTTTGTTTTCTTTACTTCAATATAATTGATTACATATATTGTGGTGGAACAAAAACACCAAAAAGTAAAAGTAATAGAAAAAGCCTAAAAGCATGGAGTCTTCTAAGACAAAAGCTAATTGAAGGAAAGAGGAGCCAGCAATGGAGGTCATAGAAAAAATGAAAAAGATAAGAAGAAGGTAATTTATAAAGATAGGGCATAATTATAGAATGATAGTAGGAGTGTATGTCAAGTATGTAAAGGTAATAATAATAATATTCGTTGTTGTTTCTGTTAGTTGCCATCGAGTCTGTACCAACTTATAATGACCCCATGAACAACAAAAGGGAATACTACCTTATCCTGGGCCAGCCTTATTATTGTTGTTATGTTTCAGCCAATTGATGCTGCCACTGTGCCAGTCCATCTCATTGGGGTTCTCCTTTTCTCCAACCTTCCACTTTACCAAACACAATATTGTTCTCTAGTAACTGTTCCCTCCTGACAAAATGTCCCAAGTATGAAAGATGAAGTCTGGCCATCTGGCTTCCAAGGAGCATTCTGGCTATACTTCTTTAAACACAAATCTGTTTGTTCTTTTGGCAGTCCATGGTATTTTCAATATTCTTCGCCAACACCATAACTCAAATGCATCAATTCTTCTACCATCTTCCTTATTCACTGTCCAACTTCACATGCACATGAGGTTATTGAAAATACCATGACTGGCACCAGGTGCACCTTAATTCTCAAACTGATATTTTCATGCTTCAACACTTTAAAGAGCTCTTGTGCAACAGATTTACCTTTTGTAATACATCGTTTGATTTCTTGACTATGGCTTCCATGAGTGTTGATGGTTGATCCAAGTAAAATGAAGTAATTGACAACTTTCCTAATTTTAAATAACAATAATAATAAGTCTAGAAATCAAATATAGTTGGAGGTCTTATAAACTGAAAGTATAGAAAGTGCAACTATATTTTATAATTAGAAACTCATTATGAACTTTGAGAGGATAATTGCATATAATTTATGGATTTGGGAGTCAGATTTATATATACAGTTGAATACAAATAGGTAGAATTAATATAGAATACCTGTATGTGAATTATTCATTATAAAGTCTTTATAAGAAAGTGCCGTAATACAAAATTAGGTATTTTTTCTTCTTTTGTTTTGTTTTCCAAAGTAGTCAAATCCCATGTATTAGGATACAGAGGAGATGCAGTGCAGGTGATAGACAGGAAGAGGATAAATTTGGAAGCAAATTTCTTCATGGGAAAGCAATAAAAAGCAAACACACAAACAAGATTTAGTAAGAAAAGGCAACTTCAGTGAGTGAGAGTCACACATGCCACTAGAAAAACAAAAGGAAGTTCTCATGTAACTTTTTTAGGATAAAGATGAAACTTTCTGCTCCTGTAAAGATTTCCAAGGTCACTACGAGCCTGGACTCTATGGCCAACAATCACCACAATCACAGATAAAATTATATGAAATTGAATTAGAGATAAGCCAGGTGAGAAGTGGGATAGACAAGCCAAGGAGAATGCAAATCCTGTAGTGAGTTGACTGGCTAATTGTTTGCTAAGTAAAGTGACTTTCAAACACATGTCTAATATAGCTGGGCTACAGAGGGCTGTTGGGAAGCGGGATGGCTCCATACGGTAAACACTTGGGTTGTCAGTGGAAGCCCACCAGCTGTTCCGCTGGAGAAACAACAGACTTTCTGCTCCTGCAAAGATTTAAAAGCGTCAGAAAACTTATATAGGGTCACTATGAGTAGAAGTACAATGAAGTGTTCTGGAATACTCATACTGCTCAATGTTGTCCATAGCTTGTCATGATCCACACAATCGAAAGCCTTCGCATAGTCAATAAAGCATAGGTAAACATCCTTCTGATATTCTCTGCTTTCAGCCAAGATCCATCGGACATCTGAAATATCTCTCGTTCCGTGGCCTCTTCTGAATCCAGCTTCAACCTCTGGAAGTTCTCTGTCAATGTATGATTGTAGCCATTTCTGTATTACCTTGAGCCAAACTTTACTCGCTTGAGATATCAAAGAGATTGTCCGATGATTTCAATAACCTCATATGGATGCAAAAGCTGGACAGTGAATAAGGAAGATCGTAGAAGAATTGATGCCTTTGAGTTGTGGTGTTGGACGAGAATACTGAAAGTGCCGTGGACTGCCAAAGAACCAATAGATCTGTTTTGGAAGAAGTGCAACCAGAGTGCTCCTTGGAGGCCAAGATGGCTAAGCTTCGTCTCTCATACTTTGAACACATTGTCCAGAGAGAACAGTCGCTGGAGAAGGATGTCATGCTGGGTAAGGTGGAGGGTCAGAGAAAAAGAGGAAGACCCCCAACGAGATGGATCAGCCAGGTGACATCATTGATGGCATCAAGTGTGGCGGCGGTAGTGAGGTTGGCCCAGGATCGGACATTGTTTCGTTCTGCTGTGCATGGGGTCGCTATGAGTTGGTTCCAACTCGATGGCACCTGACAACAACAACAAATGAGTAGAAACCTACACAAAGATACTTAATAACAACAATGGAAGGCTGTTAGTTTTGTTTTGTTTGAAAAGTTTTGAAGTGCCATGTGCCAGACAATCTCAGGTCCTAGAGGTTTTGTTATGGCATCTGCCTAGGTGAAGTTAGCACTGATGTAGGAAGCTTTTCCATTTTTATATATTTTTAGTAGGAGCTGGTGCAGAATTAAAGAAGAAATGTGAGACAATATTGGCACAAGGCATTATTGACTCTCTGATGCACTCAACTGCAAATATGTCATAATGAAAAATGACTTAGTTGTTAAAAAATTGGTTCAGAGAATAAGCATGTCCCGGCTCACCACACTCCCTTCCCCCACTCCCCAAAGGAAATCCTCAGAATTCCTAATTCCTCAACAGGACAGGAAGATATACTATCTGGTTGCCCAAGAAAAAGGATAAAACTCTGAGTTCCTGTTGTGAAGTGAAATTTTATCTTTGTATTATTTAATAATATAAAAGAAAGAAAAATATGCAAATAGTCATGAAGGTGAACATAAAAATATTTTCCCTGAATAGCGAGCTCAATGTTGTTGTTGTTGTTAAGTGCCGTCGAGTCGGTTCCGACCCATAGCGACCCTGTACAGGGTTTCCGAGGATGTTAATCCTTACGGGAGTAGAATGCCTCATCTTTCTCCCGCGGAGCGGCTGGTAGTTTCAAACCGCTGACCTTAAGGTTCGCAGCCCGATTCGTAACCACTACGCTACCAGAGCTCCTTATATCACACAATAATTAGACATTTGATTGGAAGCAGTTGTAGAAAGTATTGTTTCCTTGTTTTATCTGGAAAATAACATTAAATTGTTGTTAAGTACCATGGATTCACTTTCCGCTCCTTGTGATCCTGTATAGGGTATCCAAGGTTTTAGATCTTTTGTCGGAGAAAAAACCTCATCTTTCCCCAGAAGAATGGCTTGTGGGCTCAAATTACCCACCTTGTGGTCCACAGCTCAGTGCTTATCATACGGAACCATTGCACTCCTTCATATTAAATTGCTGTTGTTTTTGTTGTTAAGTACCGTTGAGTCTGTTCCAACTCATAGCTTCACTGTATAGAATTTCCAAGGAACTATTGGTGGGTTGGATCTACCTACCATGGGGTTTGCAGTTCAGTGCACAGCCTACGGTGCCACACCAGAAATTCTAATATTAAATGATTGTTGTTAAGTGTCGTCCAGTCGGTTCCCACCCATAGCGACCCTGTATATCCTGGGGTCCTGGTGTGGCGCTGCGGGTTTCTATACTGGACTGCAAGGTTAGTTTGAACTGCAAGGTTGGTGGTTCAAGTTCAGCAGCCACTCCGTAGAAACATCAAGTTATTGTTGTTGTTAAGTGCCATCAAGTTGGTTCCAACGCACAGCGACCCTGTATAGAGTTTTCTTGAGGTTCAACCTGACTTTGCAGTCCAGCTCATTTTAGCCCATAGCACCACACCCGGACTATCTAATTTAGCAACATCTACTTCACTTCATCATCCAACACCCTCTACCCCCATACCCAAACTTGTTGTTAAGTGCCGTCGAGTTGGTTCCGACCCATAGGGACCCTGTACAGGGTTTCCGATGGTTTAAATATTTACGGGAGTAGAAAGCCTCATCTTTCTCCCGCGGAGTGGCTGGTAGTTTTGAACCGCTGACCTTAAGGTTCGCAGCCCGTTTCGTAACCACTACGCTACCCAAACTAAGGTGTTCAAATCAGTGAGAACTGAAGTCATCACATTTATAAATAGCATCATTCTACATCTTGACTTCAGACAAAAGTAATCAGAACTCAACAGCATGTCTGTCATGGTAATCTTATTTACCAGGAGTTGTACTAACATTTAGAACATTTGAGAATGTTCTCTTCTTCTTGGATTAAATCTAACTAATTTTCTCATTTTCTTATTTATGTTAAACTATGTACTATGCTTTATTCATTCCTTAGGGATTAGCACTAAGATTTAGAGACATTCGTCAGTTACTAGTTATGATACAGAAGCCCCAAAGTCTCAGGTAGAAAACAACAACAACAACAACAAAACAGTCTTTTCTCTTTTTTTTAACTTTTTTGTTCCCCCACTAATAATAGGTAACAGATAACTCATAGAAGCAATTTTACTGTCTTCTGTCAGGAAAGCTGTACCTACATGATTAAAACGGCACTCTAAGCTAGAACTGTTATCAATTATACCAATTAAGGTCAAGTAGAATGGAACAGCAGTTTTTGTGAAAAACACCCACTCTACCACCAGCACTCCTTTACAGGAAATATAAACTGTCATTAATTTAAAGGCATCATATATACCTATGACAGCTTCTCCAGAAGTTATCATTAATTATTTCTAGACAGCCATCTATAATCACATCTCTGAAATCCACGTTATTTTATAAACGTTGCATTAGGGGTTGAGTGGGCCTTTTAAAATCAGCATTTGCTAAAGCTTTTTTAAACTTTTTTTTTTGTTAAACAGAGATTATTAGGAATTTTGTTTTGTTTTAAATACTAGAAACCTAAGCCTAGACACACTGCTGGTGAGCCAATTCTGGCCCATAGCAACCAGTAAGACAGAATCCAACTGCCCCATAGGTCTCAAAGTTCGGAAATCTTTACAGAAGCAGACTGCCTCATCTTTTTGCCATGGAGCAGCCTGTGGATTCAAGCCTCAACCTTTTGGTTAACAGCATAATGCTTAGCCCACTGCACCACCAGCACTCTTCAAATGATAGAAAACATTGAAAAATAATGAATGTTGATGATTTTCTAAAACAAAAAAGTTCAATCTCTTTGAACAAAGAAAAGTCGTAATTTTATTTGCATGTCTAAATTATATCTCTTATCTACAAAATGTGTTATTTTATTTTTATGTTATATAACTAAATTGTTTCAACTGTAAGTATCTGTATTAAAGTAATTAATGCTAGTACTATAATAACTAATCCAGAAAGCTGAATGGTTTACTATAATTAGGTATTCTTTTTGTTCACCCCCTCCTAAGTGATTTTGCTACAAACCACTACCATCTTCTATTGCTCCCACCTTCATTTTAAAGAACAGAATGAGGCAGAGGATCAACAGGGAATTTTATGACCACAAAATAGATGTTGTTGTGGTAGTGAAGTGCCATCAAGTCAGCTCTGGCCCATAGCGACCCTGTATAGGATTTCCGAGGAGCAGCTGGTGAGCCTGAACTGCCGACCTTGCAGTTCAAAAGCTTTGCAGTCTAGAGCGTTAACCCACAGTGCCACACCAGAACTCCACATGCTCTGAGAACAGAGCAGCTGTGAGGCTAGAAATAGTGGAGAAGGATTGATAATTACACAGCAGGGTCTCTTAACTCTTTTGGTCACCACATACTCACACTGTCTCCCAAACAAATGTTCCACTTGTCCAAATCAGGTAACCCCACATTCCAATCCAGCCATGGTATCCTGTTTTTGTTATAGGAGTTTTGGGTGACAACAGTTATCTTCATCAGGTCCAAATGGAGCTCTTGTGCGTCTCAAATCTGCACAGTAAAAAGTCATATTTTCTGTCCTTTGATTTTCTGTACCTTCACATTACTGACTACCACTAAGAAAAGAGGAATAGGAGCTCTGGTAGTGTAGTGGTTACAAGTCGGGCTGCAATTCGAAACTACCAGCCATTCTGCAGGAGAAAGATGAGGTTTTCTGCTCCCACAAAGATGCTCCTTGGAGGCAAGGACGGCCAGACGTTATCTCTCATACTTCAGACATATTGTTAGGAAGGACCAGTCACTGGAGAAGGATATCATGCTTGGTAAGGTGGAGGATCACAGTAAGAGAGGAAGACCCGCAGTGAGATGGATTGACCAAGTGGCAGCATCAATAGGCTCAAGCATGGCAACAATTGTGAGGTTGGCCCAGGATCGGGCAGTGTTCGTTCTGTTGTGCATAGGAACACTATGAGTCAGTACCAACTCAATGGCACCTAACAACAACAAAAGGTTTACAGCCTCGGAAACCCTATACAGTGTCGCTATGAGTCAGAGCCGACTCCAGGGCATACTACCACCACCACCACCACAGGAAAAAAGGAGACTAGCAGGCACTCAAAAAACTCTGATCCAAAGAATTATTGAATAGAGTGAGGTAGCCCTTCATAGGTCCCACTTTCATGGAAATAAAGAAAGGTTGTCAATCAGGGACAGCATTCTTGTAAATAAAACCAAACTCAATGAAACTTCTTTCTTATTGTTCTGTGTCTCCACAACTAACGTAGATTATGAAGAATACCTGTTTTGACTATTCATTTACAGAGCCCACATCACAATAATTGTAAATATTGGTGGCATGTGTTTTAAGTATTGCAGACTCTTAAATCTCAACTGGTGGCTCTATGGCATTATTGGATTTTTTTTTTTTTTTCTTTTAATTTAGCCAACTATTTTTTCTCCAGTCAGGCTGAAGTAGCCAAAGCCACCAGACACTGTTCTCAGTTATGTTTTATTTCTTGCTTCTTTGCTGTCATATCTCTGTCTCTCAACATAAAGCCAGCTAAACTTGAGGCTGTCAAGCATGAATGCGCAAGCTATGCCCTTCATCTGATCTTTTGTACAAAACTGACCACTCTGTTCAAAGACCTTTTAAAATCTCATCTCTTACTTCATTTTCAAACATTTCGATTCCTTGTCATTTCGACTTTAAATCTATTGATTATTTTGTAAGACCATCTCTTTCTTGTGATATTTTAGTAAAACCATCTAAAACAATAACATTTACAGCTAGTATCCATTTTCTATAGCTGCAAATTTGGTATGTTTTGGTCTCCCAAGAGACCACAGGTGGTAATTTTTAAAAGCCTTGCAAGCACCAACTGACCAGCACACTGTATCCCTTTTCTTGAGACTTTCTGTCCAAATACTAAGGTAATGTCTAAAATATTTTAAGTTTTTAAAAAAATATATAACTTTATTTTAAGATGTCAGATTTTATGTTAATCTACTTTATTAATATTAACTCTTGTAATAAGTTAGAAGCCTCTGATAATGTTGTAGGATAAGCACTGGATAGCTAACCATAAGGTTGACAGTTCAAACCCACCAGCTGCTCCAAAGGAAGCTGCCAGTCCCCTAATGATCTACCTAGAGCCTTGAAAACCCTACTTCATAAAGGAGCAGTTCTTCTTCATAAGGGTCACTATGAGTTGGAATCGACTTGATGACAGTGGGTTTGGTTTGTTTTGGTTCTTGTAATAAATAGCCTCAAAACCTGTGTGCTGTTTTCACCTCTAGAAACTCCAATGTGGCTATTTCTATTTAGGTAGCTCTCTGGGGCTGTTCTTATCAAAATGGGACTTGAAATTTCAGCATATTTTTATATGACTTATATGTCTCCTTTCAAGAAAAATAGAGAACAGAAAGGATCACCTAAACAGTTTCTATCTAGGCGTAGAAGCCCAGGTTGGACTCCTGGTGTGGTGCTTTAGAATCAACACTGGACTGTGAACTACAAGGTCAGTAGTTCAAATCTGCCAGCTGCTCCTTGGAAACCCTATACAGGGTCGGTATGAGTCAGAACCGACCCAGCAGCATTCAACAACAACAGTAACAACAAAGAAGCCCAAGTTACACTCATTGGGCCCCAACATAAATAAAAAAGGAGACAATAAAATGTATAGAGTCCTGGTATGACATTGTGGGTTAATGCGCTAGACTGCAAAGTCAATTTGAAACTCAAGGGCAGTGGTTCAAGTTCACCAGCTGCTCCTTGGAAACCCTATACAGGGTTACTATGGGTTGGAACTGACTCAGTGGCACTTAACAACAACAACAAGCCACAAGGTTGGTGCTGTGAGCCCACCAGCCACTCTATGGGGGAAAGATGAGACTTTCTGCTCCTGCAAAGATTTGTAGACTCTGAAAACCTATACAGGGTTGCTATGAGTTAGAACAGACTCGATGCCACTTAACAACAAAATAAAATATATGTTAGCAATAAGCCAGGACTACCAGAAGAACAAATCTGTATTGGAAGAAGTACAACCAGAATGCTCCTTAGAAACCATTCTTATGACATATTATTAGGCGAGACCAGTCCCTGGAGAAAGACATCTTGCTTAGTAAAGTGGAGGGTCAGAAAAAAAGATGGAGACCTCCCAATGAGATGGATTGGCACATTGGAAGCAGCAGTGGGCTCAAATGTAACAACGATTGTGAGGTTGGCACAGGACAGAGCAGTGTTTCGTTCTGTTATGCATGAGATCGTTGAGTCAGAACCAACCCAATGGCAGCTAACAACACTGGCCCAGGAAAATAAAATCCTCAAGAATAAATACATCAAATTAAAAACAGAAAGATTCTAATAAATGATTGAGTGAAAAACATTCTAATTTATTTTATTTTTTATAATTTTAGCTTCCACTGTAAATTTACTTTCCACTTAGAAATCAGAGTCAAAGTCTCATGAATAGTCATTTCGTAAAGGTTTCATGCCTAATAGGTATTCAGTTTACTGCCACATTTTAAAATGTAAATGCTTATTAGAGTAAGGAATATTGGCCCATTAGTTGTATTATTTTCTACTTGCCAGTTCCTGTTCCCAAACAAGTACAAGTACTTGCCAAATTTGAAAAACATTTTCATGGAGAGCTTAATGTGGAAATAGTGCATGGCCACTTACTGCTAAAGATGGAAGCTTAATTAGGGCATCACTAATGTTCTTTTCACTGTTAACATTTTATCAAACCTGATACTCTTGAATTAAAGCAAAAGTCATGCCAGGGTTGCCTTTCAATGTTTCAGAAACATCACATCATCTTTCCAGCTCACTAAATATAATAATTTTAATTAGTTTCCTGATAATATTTTTGAAGGGCCAACAATTGGTTCAGGAATTGTAAAAATGAAAGAATCTTAAAGCAATTTGTGTCTTGATTAATAATCAGTATGTTCATAACAGAAAAAGTGAGAAATAGAGCAAAAAAAAAAAAAAAAATCTCCAACGACATCATCAGCCCCTCAACCCAATTCATTTTAGTTCTTTTCACAATTCTTTCTTGTATATATGAATGTGTGTGCATATATAAAATTATGCATATAATTTTATAAATATACTATTCATTCTTAATTTCTATTAGGTATTTTCTATGTCATGAAATAATTGATTTGCTTTAAATGTTTGATTTAAATGTTTGCTTAATTTCCTATCATATTGCTGTTGTTGTTAGGTGCCATCGAGTCAGTACCGACTCATAGTGACCCTATGCACAGCAGAAAGAAACTGTCCAATCCAGGACCAATCTCACTACTATTGCCATTGTTTATTGGTCCAGTGATGAGGATTTTTTTTTTTTTTTTCTTGACATTGAGATGTAATCCATACCGAAGGCTGTGCTCTTTGATCTTCATCAGTAAATGTTTTAAGTCCTCTTCACTTTCAGCAAGCAAGGTTGTATCATCTGCATATCACAGGTTGTTAATGAGTCTTCCTCCAATCCTGATGCCATGTTTTTCTTCATATAACACAGCTTCTCAGTTTATTTGCTCAGCATACAGGTGAATAAGTATGGTGAAAGAATACAACCATGTCGCACGTATATAGATGTGCGACAAGGTTGTATTCATATCCCATCATATAGATGCCATACATTAACTGAATCAATCTTTTGTTCAGTCAATTTATGTATTTACTAATATAAATATATCTATAAAATTCTCTTTATACATTGTTGCAAAAAGAGTGTGGGGCCATATCAGACTTCCTCTGACTTCACAAGAAAGAAGAATCCCTCTCAAAATCAATCCAAGGTGAAGTGGAGGTCAGACACTATGAAGTGGAGGTCAGATATGCCTCCTCCCTACAAGCTTATTTACTGTATTCGGACACCAACCATCCCTCTCTCAGCACTGTGCTTTACATCTGGGTTAGATAATCTATTACAATGTCCACACAGAACTCATAGCTATGCTCATGACTGTGAGGTGTATTAGGGAGGTGAACCAGATACAGTTGAGGATCAGAAATAACACAAGAGGCAGCAGTTTTCCAATCAGGAATGCCTCTTCTTTGCAGCGCTGCAGGCACACCTTTCTTTTGACTTAGGGCTCTCAGCCATGTGGCCTCATGGCCTCCTATATGCCTGGGCAAAAGTTACAAATTTCTTTTAGCCAGTCTGTGACTGACCAAAAGGCATATTCTGCAAGCCAGCCTTCTGCCTAGAGGCACTCAGTTTTGCTTGTTCCATGGGCCTAGTAATCCAAATTATTCTGTCTCTCAATGCTGCCACCTCTGCCATCAGCTCTACTGTGTCTACTTTTCTAGGTAAGCAGCTCATACTCCCTTGGCAAAATAAGCAATTCCAGCATTAGAGTCCTATATACTGTATTTGCATGACCCCCACCCAGTCATTCGGTGGGAATTAAGAAGGCTTTGGATAGAAAAATTGTTTGGAACAAAATCAACAGCACTTAACAACAACAATATAGATACCACAAGTGCATGACGTTAACAAACTGACATTTATTCTATAACTGTTTAAGAAGTTAGAAGCCCAACTTCAGAGTGTGGGAAGTACCACTTCTGGGAAAAGATTCTTGTCTCCTTTCAGCATCTATAGACCCAGCATTCCTTGGAGATCTCTATGTGTCTTGATGTCGGTTGTTCCCAGGATATGGGAGCTTCTCAATTCAGGGACCCCAGGTCCAAAGGCTGCACTCACTCCTGGCTCTTATTTCTTGGTGGTAATGGGTGCCTCTTTCATCATTCACACCTTCCTCCTTTTATCACTTGAAAGATAAAAGGTACATGTCACACCTTTTTAATCTCCTGTGCATTGGATCCGGTTTCTGGTAGGATTAAAGGTGGCATTGTTGTTGTTATTACATATCCTCAGTTAGTTTTGACTCATAGCAACCCTGTATACCATCCTGCATCTTCTTAGTGGTTTGGTACATCAGATCACACCATGGGGAACCATCATATAACTGCTAGCCCCCTGAGAGTCATAGTACAGTCAAGCTGACACATATTTTGTGGATACAACTCCTGTTCCCAAACAAATATGGGTACTGGCCAAATTTGAAACACACTTTCATAGAAACCTTCATGTAGAAATGTGTGAAATGTAATTCATTTCATGACTTGCATTTATCTTTATATACATCTGTGAAGAATCTAAAATTTACATAGTAATAGTTTAGAGATTTCCAACTCATATTCTTCCAGAGTTGATATGTCAATTTTTGTTTCTCCTAGCAAGGCTTATTTCTTTACTTGTGTTTCAATTGTTATATTAGCATTTTAAAATATTTTATCAGTTTCAAAGTTTATTGTTGTTGTTAAATATTGTTGATTCTAACTCCTAGTGACCCGTATAGGGTTTTCAAGGAGTGACTGGTAGGTTTCGACCCCAGACCTTACAGTTAACTGTCCACTGCTTATCTTAGAGTGCCACGCCAGGACTCATTTCTTAAAATAATTATTTGATTTCTGACAATATTGAATATTTTGTATACTTTCTGACATTAGACAAGTGTGTGTGCTTTGTATATATTACTTGGTTTTTTACTACTTGCAAGATGTTATGCAATATATTATAGAAGAAAAAGTGGTGAACTAGTGGTAAACATGACAAGACCCTGCCTTAAATAACTTAAAAATAACAGAATAGACATTGAATAGGTGTCATTAACAAACCTTCACATAATTGACCTTCCAGCTCATTTGACACCTTTCATTCCTACTGCAAAATGTAATGCCTATTATCTATACCGGAAAGACACATTGAAGGAATGCTTCTCTCTGGCAAAAATGTGTATTACTGTTCACTCCACTTGGGTGATGCACCTACCCAAACTGAAGAGTATGATCATGAATATACATGTACCAGATGTTCATGTTGTAGTAGTTTTGTATTTTAATGAATATTACTTAGACTAATAAAATATGAATCCAAAAGAAGTATAAGTTTTTTTCTATGAAAATTGGAAAAAATAGTTTAAAAAAAAAATTTATTTGCTAAAATTTGTACCAGTGCATTAAGTGAAAATTACTGAAAAGTAATGAATGTCTATAAGACATGGAAGCTTAATTTTTTTAAATTTATTATTTTATTTCATTTAAACAATATATACAAGTTATAGTATACTTATGACAGAGGAGTTATTACGTGGGAAAAGACAGTATGAAACACTAATCAGCAGACTTGCCAGAAAAATAAAATGAAATTAAAACTTACCTTCTTTTTTAATTAAAAAAATCCCTGCAATGTTCATTTGTTTATGTCAAGCAAATGCTTGATATACTTATATGTAATTTTAAAAATGGTTCCCTTTTGACTCCATTCTTTTTTATTTATTAAAATACTTTATAATAATAAGACTACTACTGCAATGAGTTATAAGTTGGGCTATTAACCACAAGCAC
>NW_006408735.1:2308013-2327432 GCF_000296735.1 Chrysochloris asiatica
GCTTTCCTCTTTCTAATTGACCCTGTAGTACATCACGCATGATGTCTTTTTCCATGTCCCTTCTAATAACATGTCCAAAGTTATATGTGAGATGAAGTCTTGACATGCTCCATTTTAAGGAGAATTCTGGTTGTGCTTCTTCTTGTTGTTGTTGTTAAGTGCCATCGAGTCGGTTCCGACCCATAGCGACCCTGTACAGGGTTTTCGAGGCTGTAAATCTTTATGGGAGCAGAACGCCTCTTCTAAGACAGATTTATTCATTCTTCTGGCAGTCCATGGTGTGTATTCAGTATTCTTTGTCAATACCTTCAGTCAAATGCATCAGTACTTCCTCAGTATCCCTAAGTCATTAAACCATCCCAGTCTTGTGTCATGGTTATGTTTGAGCTCATTGTTGCAGTCACTGTATCAATGTATCTCATTGAGAGTCTTGATCTTTTTAAGTGACCCTCTACTTTTCCAAGCATGATACCTTTTTCCAGAGACTGAGCCCTCCTGATAACATGTCCAAAGTGCAATAAGACAAAATGCATCATCCTCACTTTTAAGGAACATTGGGGCTGTACTTCTCCCAAGACAGAGTTGTTTGTTCTTCTGACAGTCCTTTGTAATTTCAATTCTTCATCACCATCACAATTCAAATGCATCAATTCCTCTTTGGTCTTTCTTATTCACTGTTCAGCTTTTACATGCATATGAGGAAATTGAAAGTACCATAGTTTGGGTCTAAAGCACCTTAGTCCTCAAAGTGACAACTATGTTCTTTAACATTATAAACACATTTTGCAGCAGATTTGACTAATGCATCTTTTGATTTCTTGACTGCTGCTTCCATGAGTATTGATTGTGGATCTAAATAAACTGAAGTCCTAACTGAACTTTTCTCCATTTATCATGATGTTATTTATTGGTTCATTTATGAAGATTTTAATTTTCTTTACATTGTATTGAGATCCAAATGGAATGTTGTATTATTTTATCTTTATTGTTGTTGTTAAATGCCATTGAGTATAGTCAGTTCTGACTCATAGCAATCCTCTATAGGGTTTCCAAGAAGCAGCTGGTGGACTGAACCACCAAATTTGTGATTAGCAGTCTAATGCTTAATCTACAGCACCACACCAGGATTCCACTATTAACAAGTATTTAAAGTCCTCTTGGATTTCAGCAAGCAAGGTTGTATCATCTGCATATCACAAATTTTAACTGAACCTTCCTCCTATCTTGATGCCCTGTTCTTCTTCATATAATCCAATTTCTCAGATAATTTGCTCACATTACAGTTTAAATAAGTATGTTGAAAGAATACAATTCAGACTCATGCCTGTCATGATTTAAAATTATGCAGTATCCACTAGTAGTTTTTGAATGACTACCTCATGGAAGCAGCAATCAAGAAATCAGAAGATGTATATTGCATTAGGCAAATCTGCTGCACAAGACCTTTTTAAAGTGTTGAATAGTAAAGATGTCAGTTTGAGGACTAAGGTGCACCTGACCGAATCTATGGTGTGTCCAGTAAAAGCTGGACAGTGAACAAAAAAGACCATAAAATAACTGACACATTTGATTTATGGTGTTGGAGGAGAATGTTGAAAGTACCATGGGCTGCCAAAAGAACAAACAGATCTGTGTTAGAAGAAGTGCAGATTGAATGTTCCTTGGAGGCCAGGATGGACAACCTTCTACTCTCATACTTTGGATATATTGTCAGGAGGGACCAATCATTGGAGATGAATATCCTGTTTGGTAAGGTGAAGGGTCAAAGAAAAAGAGGAAGACCCCCAATGAGATGGTTTGGCAAGTGGCAGCATCAGTGGGCTCAAGCGTGGCAACACTTGTGAGGTTGGCCGAGGACCGGGCAGTATTTCTTTCTGTTGTACATAGGGACGCTATGGGTCGGTACCGACTTGATGGCACCTAACAACAACACCAACAGCAACCTTTTGGTTTATATACAGGTCCTAAATCTAAGAAAATATTTTTTTAATATTTATTGTGAATTGTGTGAATTTTACAGGGCATATCAGGTTTTTAGAAGTATTCGGGCTTTTCCTTCCGCCTAGTCTGTCTCCACCGAACTGCTGATCCACAATCTGCAGTTCCAGCGACTGGTGAGCGAGATCAGGCAGCACTTCAAGACCGACCTGCACTCCCAGAACTCAACAGTGCTATAGGAGGCCTGTGAGGCCTATCTCGTGGGGCACTTTGAAGACACCAACTTGTGTGCTATTCACGCCAAACTCATTACCATTGTGCCCAAGGACATCCAACTGGCCAGCCGTATCTGTGGCGAGAGGGCTAAAGTGTTTCCTAACTTTATATTGGAGTCCTGGTGTGGCACTGTGTGTTAATGCACTGGACTGAGAAATTGGTTTGAACTGCGATGTCAGCCATTCAAGCTCACCAGCTGCTCCTTGTAAACCGTATACAGAGACGCTATGGGTCGGAACCCACTCAATGGCACTTGACAACAACAACAACAAAAAGTTTGTCTTAGGCTGGAAGATCTGAAAGCTTTGTCTACCATGGGTGACCCTGCTGATATTTAAAATGGTAGCTGAATAACTGAGCATCACAGCAATATGCAAGTCACCATAGTAAGATAAACTAAGAGACATGTGGTTGAACCATAGACATAGATGTAAAAATTTACAACACATAGTTTCTGGACATATTTTATAGTTCATCATAAATACATAGAAATAGGAGTTGCAAGAACTACATCAATTACTTTTAACTTCTCAAATTAAAATGTGTGTGTGTCACAAGGAGCCCTGATGGCACTGTAAACACAAGGTTGATAGTTCAAACCCACCAGCCACTCTTTGTGAAAAAGATGAGACTTCCTGCTCCGGTTAATCTTTATAGCCTTGGAAACCTTACGCAGAGTCCCTATGAGTGGGAACTGACTCCATGGTAGTGGGTTTATATATGTCACACATGAAGGAACTACTGGACTTAAAAAAAAAAAAAAGGTTCCAAACAGAACAACCTTCTATGTCATGTTGTCATTGTTAAATGATGTTGAGTCTGTTCCCACTGATAGCTACCTTGTATAGGGTTTCCAAGGAGCTACTGGTGGGTTTGAACCACTGACATTGCTCTTAGCTGTCCAGTGGTTATCCTACATCACCACACCAGAACTCCTTATGTTTCATAGCCACAAATAATTCATTCATGTGTAGATGTGCTATATTTTATTTACTCACATAATCATTAGTCCTTTCTTTATCTTTTAGCCACTCTATTTAGCTTACATTATATAGATACTTTAATGTTTTAGTCCATTTTAGTTTTTGGAAAATTTTTACTTATGTTTATTTTAGTAATATAAAGTTTAATGCAACATGTAATGTTGTTTATAGTAAATAAAATAGATGCAGCAGAGGATCAAATTGTAAAGATTTGGAAGCAACAAAGCTTTAGCAGAAAGTGTTGAGCATGCTTTGAATTCAGCATAGTGATATACTATATCTCTACAGAACTGTCAGGGTGAAGAAAAGGAGTGTTGCAACAGTTACAAACATATCACATTCAGACATTTATTTAGACAAATAGCGATATAGCTGGTTGTCATTTTAAAGCTCAGTTATTTATGCTCTTGGAAGATAGTTGAAAATAGAATACATTTGTAACTTGCAGTTTCAAATATACAGTATTAGTAAACAAACAATACTTATGCAAAGATCAGAACCCCAGAATTTGCATAAACATATGACACACTACAACTTCTATTAATTCTTCCTTTTCACATTTAATTATATAGTCAAAACTAGAACAGTTAAGAATTAAGATTGTTTGGAGTCCTGATGTAGTGTAGGATAAACACTGAACCACAAGATTGGCCATTCAAACCCACCAATCTCTCCTCAGAAACACTATACAGGGTCACTGTGAGTCAGAACAGACTCAATGGCACTTACAACAAATTCTGAAATTACTTTTTTTTATATTTTATTCCTTTTCTTATTTTCTATCTTATTCTTTCATAAGTTATGTTGTTGTTATGCGCCATCGAGTAAGAGTTCCAACTCGTAACAGTCCTTTATAAGATTTCCGAGGTGTTGCTGGTGGGTTGATTTACATTCAGTTTGACATTGATTTAGAAGTTATAATCAGTCTTTAGGAGTCCTGGTATGGTGCCATAGGATAAACACTCAACCTCAAGGTTGGTTTGAACTGCAAGATCAGCAGTTCAAACTCACCAGTCGCTCCTTAGAAACCCTATACAGGGTTACTATGAGTCAGAATTGACTTGACAGCAGTTAACAACAACAGTCTTGAAAGCTGCCTAATTTATCAAGTATTTCAGAGACAAAATAATAATTTTTTAAAAAGTATAACACAAAATATATAATATAATGCACAAGCATGAAGACAGCATACATGAATATATGAATAAATATACGTATATGTGTATGTGTTCTTAATTCCCACTTCTGGCCATCACAGAGCAAATGTCATTAAAAAGTGTTTCTACTGTAGATCACTATAAGAGTCAATAAAATATATAAAGACAAGGGTTCAGAACTTGAATAATGAAAGTTTAGAACTTTTAACCTTGAGAGAGGAAAAATACAAGAGGTGAGCATCACAAATGTATACATTTTCTACCTTGAGTAACTTTCCTGGTTTTGAAACAGGAAAATAGATTCCAGCAAAATAAGTTGGTCATGCTGTGGTAAGGAAAGAGAGATAAGAATTTGGTGATGCTGAAGTCATTGGAATTGGTAATGCACAGTCTGTACAGGATAAAGCTACACAACTAAAAAGCTACAGAATTTTGCATATATAATCTATATGCTGATGAATCTTTAAGTATTATTATCTCCAATTCTGATCTTATTTTTTACTTTAATATTTGCTTGTTCCCACTATAACTTTATATATCTCTCAAATATGCCTTAATTGTCCAGTATATTTTATAATAATAAGTGACATCTCACTGTTTTCTTGCAATAAACCAGGGAAACTATACTGAAACTTTCCTACTTTAAATATATTTGTGCTTAATAAACATAAGGTCCTTAGGTAGCACAAACTGTTTATGATTAACTGCTAACAGGAAGGTTGGAGGTTCAACCCTCATTCATTGGTTGCACAGAAGATAATGCCTAGCGATGTGCTTCTAGTAAGATTGTTATTGTTGCTAGGTGCCATTAAGTCAGTTCAGACTCATAGCAACTCTGTGCACAGCAGAGTGAAATACTGTCCAGTCCTGAGTCATTCTCATAATTATTATTGTGCTTGAACTATTGTTGGTGCCACTGTGTTAATCCATCTTGTTGGATGTCTTCCTCTTTCTCATTGACCCTCTACTTTATAAAACATGATGTCCTTCAGGACTTATCCCTCTGATAATCTGTCAAAAGAACAAGAGCAGTACTGCCATCCTTCTTCTAAGCGCATTCTGGTTGTATTTCTTCCAAGAAAGATTTCATTGTTTTTCTGGTAGTCTGTGGTACTTTCAATATTCAAATGCATCACTTCTTCTACAGTTTCTTTATTCATTGCCCAGCTTTCACATGCATATGAAGCAGTTGATAATATCAGGCCTTGGGTCAGGTGCACCTAAGTCCTCAAAGTGACATCTTTAACATTTAAAGAGATCCTTTGCAGCAGATTTGCCAAATGCAATATGTCACTTAATTTCTTCAATACACTCACATGAGTGCTGATTGTGGATCCCAAAAAACTAATGAGATCTTTGACAAGTTTAATCTTTTCTCCATTTATCATGATAATTATTGGTCCAGTTTTGAGGAATTTTGTTTTCTTTATGTTGAGGTCCAATCCATACTGAAGGCTGTAGTCTTTGATCTTAATTAGTAAGTATTTGAAGTCCTTTGTGCCTCCAGCTAGCAAGGTTATATCATCTGCATATTGCAAGTTATTAATTAGTCTTCCTCAAATCCTGATACCACATTCATCTTTATATAATCCAACTTCTTAGATTATTTGATCAGCATATAGATTGAATATGAATGGCAAAAAGATACAATCCAGGTGTACGCCTACCTATCCTGATTTTAAATTCAGTATCCCCTTATACTATTTTAACAACTGACTCTTGGTCTATAGATCTACATGAACTGTTCTGGAATACCCAGTCTTCACAATATTATCTGTAGTTTGTAATGATCCACACAGTCAAAAGCCTTAGCATAGCCAGAAAGAACAAGTAAACATCTTCCTGCTATTCTCTGCTTTTAGTCAAGATCAAACTGATGTCAGCAAATGTGTCTTAGTTCCACATCCTTTTCTGAATCTGGCATGAATTTCTGGCAGTTCACTGTCAATTAGCTGTTGCAACCACTTTCGAATTACCTTATCCCAAATTTTGCTTCCATGTGGAATTAATATTGTTCACTTGATAGGCACAAATATGGATCTCTTCCAATTGATTGGCCTAGATGAGTGAATACCTCCAGTTCTTCATCAATTTGCTGAAAGATTTCAGTTTGTAGTCTATCAATTCTTGAAGTCTTGCTTTTCATTATGCCTTCAGTGCACCTTGAACTTCTTCCTTCAGTAACATTGGTTCTATAATATGTTACCTCTTGAAATGGTTCAACATTGACCATTTGTTTTTGGTAGAGTGACTTTGTGTATTCCCTCCATCTTTTTTAATGCTTTATGAATCATTCTGTATTTTGCCCATAGAATCTTTCAGTATTGCAAGTCAAGGGTTGAATTTTTTCTTCAGTTCTTTCAACTTGAGAAATGTTGAGAATGTAGTTCCCTTTTGGTTTTCTAACTCCAGTTCTATGCACAATTCATTTTAATATTTGACTTTGTTTCTAGAGCTGCTCTTTGAAATTTTTGTTCCATCTTTTACTTCCTCATTTCACTCATTGATACTAGAGTCTTTACACACAAGAGAAAGTTTCATAGTATCTTCTAATATTCATTTTTGCCTTTTCTTTCTTTCCTGTTTTTTTAAATGACATTTTGCTTTCTTCCTGTATGCTATTCTTGATGT
Source organism: Chrysochloris asiatica (assembly GCF_000296735.1). NCBI lineage: Eukaryota > Metazoa > Chordata > Mammalia > Afrosoricida > Chrysochloridae > Chrysochloris > Chrysochloris asiatica. The sequence continues at coordinate 2,314,999 of NW_006408735.1, forward strand.
AATCCCACTGCTCTTTTGGTTTTTGGTAATTAGTGTCTAGTTCATCAAATATGTTCTTGAGGTGGTTTTGAGATGGTTAAGTTTATAAGCCTTTAGTGACATTCTTCCCCATTAAGATAGCCCATGCTCTACCATATCTTTGTTCAAATATTCAACTATCCATCAGTAAAGTAAAGAGCCTTCAAGAAGGTGGGCCGTTTAGCATGATGGAGGTATTGTACTCTGCTATCTAGTGCTACTATAAGAGAAATACCACAAATGGATAACTTTCACAATTAGATTTATTCTCTCATAGGTAGTGAGGCTAGACATTCAAATTCTGAATGCCAGAGCTAGGGGAAAGTTTTCTATCTACATCAGCTCTCAGTGATGGTCCTTGTCTTCTATCAACATCTATAGGCTTGATGCCCTTTGGACACCTGTATGTGTTTTGGCATGAGTCTTCCTCTGGGTCTGTAAGGTTCATAGCATAAAGTCTCTAGGCCCAATGAATATGCTCCACTCCTAGCTCCTCTTCTGTGATGGTACTGAAGACCCTTTGATATCTGGTATCTTGTTTAATCTCTTGTATATCTCAAAAGAGACTGACAGAAAAGAATCTAATTCTTAGATTGTATCCTGCTTACTTAACATGGCTGCCATTAATTGTGCCTCATTAACAGCATAGAAGTTAGGATTTATAACACATAGGATAATTGTACCAGGTCATGAAATATAATGTAATTACATAATACTGAGAATAATGACCTATATTAGTTGATACATATGTTTGAGCAACACAATTCAGTCCCTAACACCTTCAATAAAACAGTCATTGAAAATTTAAAAGAAGAGATGACAAGCAAAACAGAATGGTAATCTCTAATACAAACGTCCACAGATTAAAACAAATAAACAAATGAGTTAGGGAGTGTGTAATTGAGTTAATACTTACAAGACACTTTTATGCTAATGTTCTAAGTGACACTGGACTGAAATACATTAACACATTTTATGATTGTAGTTAAACTTGACTTTTTTTTAAAACTTGAGAGGTGTCAAGATATTTTAAGATGCAGAGTTAAATTTATATAAGTGATAAATAGGAAACAAATTCACAAACAATTGCTTTATTTAAATGCAGTCAAAGATGTGAGACTTGAAACTAGATGTGATTGTCTATTTTTTCCAGGTCTCATAACTTTTCCACCTTTAACAGGGGCAATTTTACCACTTTTTTATTGCTCTCCATTAGTAGAAAATATTTGAGTTTTCCTTTTCTGGCAGGTTTTTGTCTTAAATTGGTCATGACTTTTGCAGGTTTTACTGTATTAAATGTAAATAAGTAGAAATAAAACTCTCACATTTAATTATTAAAATGAAGATGAAACTTCAATCAAATACGTTAAATTCATACTTTATATAATTCAGTTAATTATATAAACAATTGAAGTAGGTTCTTTACAGACAGAGAATGTGTAAACACTTTGGACTATACTCACAAGCATCTTATTCAACTTCTGAAGAACTCATGATTACCTACTAAGCACTACTAAGGACCTAGAGTTAACTATGCTTGTATTAGGTTTCATCATCATGGAAATAAGCACATCTTAACTGCTAAACCTCTGGAAACCCTAGCCTAATCAAGTTAATGCAGAATCTTAACCATTACAATGTGCTCATGAGGAATCTGTACATGGACCAAGAAGCAGATGCTTGAACAGAACATGGGAACACTGAATGGTTTAAAACTAAAAGAGGTGTGCAACAAAGTTGTATTCTTTCACCATACTTATTGAACATGTATGCTGAGCAAATAATCTGAGAAGCTGAGTTATATGAAGAAAAACGTGGCATCAGATTGGAGGAAGCATCATTAACAACCTGTGATATGCAGATGATACAAATTTGCTTGCTGAAAGTTAAGAGGACTTAAAACATTTACTGATGAAGATCAAAGAGCACAGCCTTCAGTATGGATTACATCGCAGTGTAAAGAAAACAAAAATCCTCACCACTGAATCAATAAACAACATTCTTATCAATGGAGAAAAGATTGAAGTTGTCAAGGACTTCATTCTTCTTGAATCAACTATCAACACTCACAGAAGCAGCAGTCAAGAAATCAAAGGACATATTGCATTGGGCAAATCTGCTGCACAAGACCATTTTAAAGTGTTGAAGAGCAAAGATGTCAGCTTGAGGACTAAGGTGCATATGACCCAAGCCATGGTATTTTCAATAACCTCATATGCATGTGAAAGCTGGACAGTAAGTAAGGAAAACAGTAGAAGAATTGATACTTTTGAGTTATGGTGTTGGAGGAGAATATTGAAAGTGCCATGGTCTGCCAAAAGAACCAATAGATCCCTTTTGGAAGAAATGCAACCAGAGTGCTCCTTGTAGGCCAAGATGACCAAACTTTGTCTTTCATACTTCTGATATATTGTCAGGAGGGACAAGTCGCTGGAGAAAGATATCATGTTTGGTAAGGTGGAGGGTTAGAGAAAACAGAGGAAGACCCCCAACAAGATTGATTGACCAAGTGGTAGCATTGATGGACTCAAGCGTGGCAACAGTAGTGAGGTTGGCCCAGGATCGGGCAGTGTTTCATTCTGCTGTGTATAAGGTCACTATGGCTTGGTACCAATTCGATGGCACCTAACAACAACAACAACTGCTAAATCTCTGGAAATCCTGGACTAATCAAGTTGACACAGAACCTTAACTATTGCAATGATATAAATGAAATTTATTAAAGATTAACATTCTGTTTTGCTTGTCCTCTCTTCTTTTAAACTTTCAGTGCCTGTTTCAAAGAAGGTGTTAGGGATTGAATTGTGTTGCTGAACATATGTATCAACTAATATAGGTCATATATTGCATATATATGAAAATATATGTATGCAAGAGTCAAGTATTGTGGATAATTATGGGTTGTGGGAAGAGAAGCATTATGTAATTGAACTTGAATTTTTGCTTAAATATATTTAAATAGATCTTAGGAACAAATGGTTTATATTTTACTTTTCTACAAATAGAAAATTTGCAAAACATAATTATTCATATTAATAAGGAGTGAAATAAATAATGAAAATAAATATATTGATACTTGCTAGGTGCTGTCTCAGAGTCCTGGCGTGGTGCTGTGGGTTAATGCGCCAGACTGCAAAGCTGTTTTAACTGCAAGATCAGTGGTTCAAGCTTACCAGCTGCTCAGAAACCCAATACAGGGTCGTTATGAGTCAGAATCGACTCAATGGCACTTAAACAACAACAACAACAGGTGCTGACTAGTTCTGACTCATAGAGACCCAAAGCCTAACAGAACGAAACATTGCCCACTCCTATGTCATTCTCACAATTGTTTGAGCCCATTGTTCCTAGCACTGTGCCAATCCATCTAGTTGAAGGTCTTCCTCTTTTTCACTGACACTCCATTTTACCAAGCATGGTATCCTTCTCTAGGGACTGTTCCCTCCTGGTAACATGTCCAAAGTATGAAAGATGAAGTCTTGCCTTCCTGTCTTCTAAAAACATTCTGATGTACTTTTTCCAACACACATTTGCTTGCTCTTCTGACAGTCTGTGGAACTTGCAATATTCTTCTCCAAGACAATAATGAGAAATGCATTGATTCTTCTGTGATCTTCCTTATTCATTGTCCAACTTTCACATGAATACGAGGAAATTGAAAATATACTGGCTTGGGTCAGGTGTAGCTCAATCCTCAAACTTTAGCTTTTTAACATTTTACAGAAGTCTTTGCAGCAGATGTGCCTAATGCAATATGCTGTTTGATCTCTTGACAGCTGCTGCCAGAGTGTTGATTGTGAATCTAGTAAAAATAAAGTCTTTGACAACTTCAAATATTTCTCCATTTATCATGATGCTATTTATTTTGGAGTCCTTGTGTGGTGCTGTAAGCTAATGCATTGGACTGCAAAGTCATTTGAACTGCAAAATTGGCGGTTCAAGCTCACCAGTTGCTCCTCGGAAACCCTATACTGGGTTGCTATGGGTAGGAACTGACTCGACCGCACTTAACAACAATAACAACAAATTTATATTGAAGTGCAGTACATACTGAAGACTATGGTCTTTGTTCTTCATCAGTAAACATTTTAAGTCTTCTTTGCTTCCAACAAACAAGATTGTATTATCTGACTGTTACAGGTACCAATCCTGGTACCACGTTCTTCTTCATATAACCCAGATTTTTGGATTATTTGCTCCGTATACAGATTAAATAAGTATGGTGAAAGATTACAAACCTGGTGCACACTTTTACTCGTTTTAAAACATTCAGTATCCCCTTGTTCATTTCTAATGACTGCCTCTTGGTCTATATATAGGTTCCTCATGAGCAAATTGAAGTCTGTTGAAATAGCAATTCTTCACAACTTTATCCATAGTTTGCCAAGATCCACACAGTCAAAAGACTTCACACAATCAATAAAGCGCAAGTAAACATCATTCTGGTATTCTCTGTTTTAGATGTTTGTGAAGTATAGCCCAAAGTGTTTACACCATCTCTGTTTGAAAAGAAGCTACTTCATTTTTTTTTATATATTTAACTGAAATTTTCTCCAAGATTCAACAATGGCACTAGTAGTTCCATGTTCTCTTCTGAATCTGCACTGTTGCTACTGTTTTCTAATTATCATAAGAAAAGTTTTACTTCCATTTGACATTAATATTATTTCATGATTTTCTCCTTCCATTGAGTTATCTCTGTTTGGATTTCTTCCAATTGATTGACCGTGTAACTGTCTTTGAAATTTCTTGTCATAGATGATAGAGTGCCTCCTGTGCTGCATTGGTTTGCTTGAAAGATGTCATTTTGTATTCCCTTACTTTCTGAAGACTTGCTTTTCACGATTGTCTTCAGTGCAGCTTGGACTTCTTACTTCAGTGTCATTGATTCTTTATAAAATACTGCCTCTTGAAATGGTTGAACATTAACCATTTATTTTTGGTACACTGACTCTGTGTATTCCTTCAATCTTCTTTTGATGGCTTTCTGCATTATTTGATATTTTGTCCATAGAAACCTTCAATATTGCAAGCCGAAACTTGAATCTTTCTTCAGTTCTTTCAGCTTGAGAAATGCTGTGTGTGTTCTTCCCTTTGGTTTTCTAACTCCAAGTCTTTGTGCACATTTTATTGCAATACTTGGTTTTGTCTTCTCAAGTTTTTTGAGAATTTCAGTGCAGCTCTTAAATTTCCTAATTTCACCCATTTGTTCTATAGTGTCTACAATCAAGAGCAAGTTTTAGAGTCTCTTCTATCATCTGGTTTGGACTTTTCTTCTTTTATTTTCTTTTTAATGACCTTTTTCTTTCTTCTTCTATGATGTTCTTGATGTCACAACTTTTCTCATCTTTCCTAATTAGTGTCTAATGCCTCAAATCTGTTCTTGCAATCTCTAAATGCAGGTAAGCTCTATTCAAGGTCATGTATTAACTCTCGTGTAGTTGTTTTCATTTTTTTTTCATCTTCGGCTTGAACTTGCAAATGAGCAACTGTTGATCTGTTCCACAGTCTGTCCCTGTACTTATTTTGGCTGATGGTACTGTAATTCTCCACCGTCTCTTCCCATAGATGTAGTCAATTTTATTCCCTGTGAGTTCTACGTGTATTTGTTGTTGTTCATGCTGTCAAGTTGGTTCATTCCCATAGAGAACACATATAGGGTTTCCAAGGCTTTAAAGCTTTGTGGAGCAGAAAGCCTCATCTGTCTTCCACAGAGTGGCTGGCTGGCTTGATCTGTGACCCTTGTGGTTCTTTGTCCAGTGGTTATTACATGGATGCACTGCGTTCCATGAAGAAGTTGGTGGAATTTTGTATTTCATAATCACTTGTTTAGTGGTTGCTGCTTAAATTTGACTAACAGTGGTATTTACTGGTTTTCCTTATTGTTGTGTTGTTGTTAAGTGCCATCAAACCAATTCTGACTCTTAACAATCCAATATAGTTTAAACTTCCTGGTCGGTTTAAATCAACCACTTTATGGTTAGCAGTCCAGTGCTTATCCTATACCAGTTTGGATATTTTCCTATCACAGACAGTATTTTACTTCAAGATATATTCTGAAATGTACTTTTTGACAATGAATGCAACACCATTAATCTTGAGGAACTGACAGACAAACTGTGGTTATTCATAGGAGAAAGCAAGAATATATAAGAAGGTAAGTTAACAAGTAATGCTCTTAAGAATCCAGATCATATATGCACATTTTTATTCTAAATAAAATGTATATAAACAAGTTTCTGTGATCAATGGATGGCTTCAGATAAGCCCTCTAAGAAATCACTTGTGTTATCAGGGTCTCTTTGAAAAAAAAGTCTAATCCAAAGAGATCTGCTGGACTAACTAAATTCAAAACAGAGACTTCAGTTCAGAACGTTACAGCCACTGAGATGGTATTTTGGAATTCCAGGGGAGTAACCTTGAGATTTTCTTGAAGGACACAAGACAATCATTGGAACTTACTAGGAAGTATTGCAAAGAAAATTTAAACTTGTTTTGGTGAGAAAAAGGCCAGATAAATTGTGTTAAGGAATACTTACCATCTTAACAATGAGTCTGCTCATTCTTCAAGTATAGCAAGGACTGTGAGAATGTCTTTGGGAAATCTTACCTCATCTACCCTAGAGCCCTAATCTTGCCTCATCAGATTTCTTTTGTTGTCAAAAATTAAAGAACCGAGTTCCTTGAGGATGCCTATGCTCCTGCTTTCATGTAGTGTAAATTGAAGTGCACAGATGCTTAGGGAAGAGTTAGGTAAACATCATGTTCAGAAGTATATAGACATAGATGGAAAATATATCAAGAAACAATAGCTCCACATTTTGATGTTTTGTTTAATCAACATTTCTATGAATTTGCTGCAATACTTTTTGACTTACCCTTGCATGTATCAATATTTTTTTCAGTTTCATGAGCCATAATTACCAATTAAATAATTAAGAATATGTTCAAAGTTATATTTCCTTTTTCCTAATGATTTTATTGTCATTTCAAAATGCAGTGATTCTGTAACTAAATAACTTGATATGCACTTATTGAACTGAAAAACAAAACAATAAAACAGATTTTTGTATCAAGTATTACGAAACACTTTCCAAATATATTTTGACTTAGTAGATAGTTGTTTTAGGATGGGCTAGTTGTATACAATGTAAGATGTAGTTGGGAGCTGTTGAGTCCGTTCTGACTCACAGTGACCATATGTACAAGGGAACAACACCATACCTAGTTCTGCTTCATCCCGACAATCATATATAGGAAGGGGCAAAAAAAGTCTGTCTGAGACTCAGAATCAGGACTTCTAAATTGAAATGAAGGTATCTTTAGTCCTAAAACCTCCAGCTAATTACTTACAGTTTCTAAAGTTTAGTTTCCACATCTGTAAAATATGTATGCTGAACAAGATGGTATAATTATTTATTTCTAAAGCCAACAGCAGCTCTACTGTTCTCTCAGTCTATAAGGCTAAAATATGACTGACTGAAAAGCATTTATAATTCAAGTTTGACCTAGTCAGTCATCTTTCTAAGCATCTTCCCTAATGAGATCCCTTGATACTTGAGATCCAACTTTACCATCAGAATAACTTGGGCATATGACTGTTGAATTCACCTTATTCTAATGTCACCAAAAATCATGTTTGTCCAACTATAACTATTGTACTCATGTTTCCCTAAATAAAATAATATCGTAGGAGCTTAGGAAATTAACTACATCTTTGCGATAGATATGTTTGTTTAATCCAATCCATAGAGATGATGGGGTGGAATATCAAAGGTTTACTATTTTCACATTACAATTTCCATTCATTGTTATTCTTACTCCCCTCTAGCACATATTCAACTTTAACACATTCTGGTATGCCTCTCAGTGAATCATGAACTCTATTACATCTAATCAATCCAAGATGATTCAGAATGTATTTGAGTGCCCTGATATATCTCTGGGATTTGTTTGTGCATATTAAAAAATCAATAGAGTACTATAGATATACAGATTGCAAAAGATTGCTCTGAATCAGTCATGACAATATTATATATCTTAAAATTGCTTTCCCTGGGAAATTACTTCTAATAGTTTGCTGATTTGTTGTTTTTTCTATTAATACAAAAAGGAAACAAAACACTTTGACATTTCAGCCTTCTAGGTAAACTTATGTTTATCTTAACAGATCAATAAGAAGATCGATTCTCAAAGTTTTATAAAATTTTCAAATGATTCCTTGACTGGGAATTCCTTGAGACTAAAATCTTTCATATTCCTGTTTTTGTCATAGCAATTCAAGGGTTCTGCTGGTGTGGCGTGTTAGTCTTTGGGCTGCTAACTGAGAATTTGGTGATTTGAGCACACCAGCCATTCTGTAAGAGGAAGATGAGACTGTTTGCTTTCACAACGATGTACAGCTTCAGAAAACCTATGGAGTTGTTCTATTATGTCTTGTAGGCTCACTATGAATCAGAATAGAATCAAAGGTGGTGTCCTTTTGTTTTGTTTTTGTTTTTTCTTTTCTTTTTTTTTATCACTGTAGTTACTGTAATGCCTGATATATATTGTTGGGCTTGTTAGGTGCCATTAAGTCGGTTCTGACTAAGCGTGACCCTGTATAAAGTTTCAGAGGCTATGAATCTTCAAAAACAGAAAATCTCATATTTCTTCTGCATATATTAGGCCATCAAATATGTGCAAGAAAGAACTAAGCAAATATTTATAGTTCCATAACTGTTTTTAGAGGCTACTCCCATCAGTTTTATTTAGAACAACTACAGTTTTACCATATGTTCTATTAGGCCTCCTGTTCAATGCTTACAAGTAAATACAAATGCTATTTAATAAACTAGTCCTCCTCTTTGATAAACATAAGATTAGCAAACAGATTATATGTACTGTTTCAGTGTAGTGTCTCAAATATTAATTATATTCTGTGAATATCATTTGATTTACTAAAAATGTCTATAATTTTGTGAGCAATTACCAAGTATTAAATGCTGATTTAAATATGTTAAATACTTTATTGTTTTTAAATATCACTTTAAGAGCCCTATGAAGTAGATTACAATTATGATTCCATCTCTAGAGTAAGCTAGGCAATATTGTTCAGAGAAGGTAATTTTTTTGTTCTTTTTCAATAATAATGACATAATTATTAAGTATAAAGACAGTAACTAGACCCAATAATATCTGGTTTAAATGCCATGCTCCAATATTATTCTTATGGGGGACTGAGGAAAAAAAAGGGAAGATAATAACTAAATCTGCTACGTCATTTCTTATGGAAAAACATCTGTGCAATAAAAATATTTTGAGAGGTGAGGTTTGCCTGTATCAGAAAATTAAACTTAAGTGAATACTTAGATGCCAACTTTAAAACTTTTTTAAAAGTAGAGTTTTGTTTATTGTGACAAGGTTGTGCACTCTGTAAACTACAAATAAAGATGGCCCTAAGTAGATATATGAAAATTGGGAAGATAAATTGAGAGAGTTGTTTAGAATGGAGACAGCATTTTAAGAAATAGGTGTATTCTTAATTTCAGTGGGAATATTCTTCATCCTTTTCTCATTTCTCAAGTTATAAGGTTAGGTCATTTATTATCCCTCTCTTCTTTTTAATGCAGTTGTTTACATTTATCAATTTTCTTCCTAGTACTATCTGTTTTCCGGTTCCCCTAGTTTTTGGTTTGTGTGCTTGATTCTCATTTATCTTTAAGTATTTGTCTGCTTTCCTTTGTGATTTCTTCTTTGACCCATTGATTGTTTAAGCACATACTATTTAATTTCCACATTTGTGAAATTTCCAGTTTTGCTTCTATTATTGATATCTAATTTTATTTCCTAAGATATGGTTTATTCTGCAAAAAAAGATTCATGTGCACTGGAGAATGTATCTTGCTATAATTGGGTGAAGTGTTCTATAAATGTCTGTTAGGTCTAGTTGGTTTGTAATGTTGTATTCCCTTGTGTATCTTCTGTCTAGATGCTCTATTTATTATTAAAAGTGGTGTGTTGAGGCCTCCAACTACATAGTAGAACGCTTTCTCTTTTCAGTTCTGTTAGTGATCACTTCACGTATTTGAGCCTGTGCTGTTAGGTGCATCTATACTTATCTTACCACTGTATAATGCCTTTTGTCTCTTTTAGCACTTTTTTTTTTTTTTTTCACTTGAAGTCTTTTTTCTGATATTAATGTACCAAGGAAAATAAAAAGGCATTGCTACAAAATCATAGAAAGTTTTGTTAAATATACATATCGAAATGTGAGCTTTTCATTCTTGACACATCCTCCATCTAGATTTATACTTTCTGAAGCTGGTGTTTCCATCCCCATAACCCTGAAGAATTTTACACTCTTATTTATATCAAATCAAAATGATAGTTTTGGAATGTTTGGGGGCCCAAATTATGCTCCTTTTAAATGTTCTTTGATTTTTAGGAAGACAAATAAGTCTGAAGTTGCAAGATCAGGGTTGTAAGGTGGATTGGATAAAGTTTCTAAAAGAACTTTCAATATGACAGCCTTTACTATCCTCGAAGAATGAGCAGGTGCATTGCGTTGTCATGTCAGTGGAACTTTCTTGTCTTTACCTCACTGATGTGTTCTAGTTTCTTTTTCTTTCTGTCTTTCTTTTGTGTGTGTGTGATGAAAATAAGTGATTTATTTGATGTAAAACTGATGATTTGCTCTATAAACCTCCACTCAATTCACACTGAAAAGTTAAGAAAACTAGACAATGATTACTAGTCAGTTGGAGACTGATGGAACCCCTAAGATTCTGGGCCTTTGGTCATCCTTCAGGTCTGGAGCTAAACAGTGGCTGGATATATATTGTTGCTGCTGTTGTTGTTGTTAGGTGCCATCAAATTGGTTTCAACCCATCATGACCTTATGCACAACAGAAAGAAACACAGCCCAACCCAGCATCATCCTCACAATTGTAATGTTTTAGCTCATTGCTGCTGCCACTGTGCCAATCCATCTCATTGGGGGTCTTCCACTTTTTTGCTGACCCTCCACTTTATCAAGCATGATGTCCTTCTCCAGGGACTGGTACCTCCTGATAACATGTCTGAAGTATGAGAGATGAAGTCTCACCATCCTGGCTTCTAAGCAACATTCTGGCTGTACTTCTTCCAACAAACAGATTTGTTTGTTCTTCTGGCAGTCCATGGTAATTTCAATATTCTACTCCAACACCACAATTTGAATTCATCTATTCTTCTATGGTCTGCCTTATTTATTGTCTATCTCACAAATTTGAAACAATTGAAAATATCATGACAAGATATATAGATAGGACAAAACCATTGAAAAGCTATGCATACGATAGCGTGATCAACTATTTGTGATCAAAAGGGCAGCACTGACCCAAGGACATTTTCAGACAGAAGGAGGGATGGAAATAGGAAATTCAGGAAGGAAGTGGGATGAGTGAAGTTCCATTGTGGTTATTACCATCCATGAGATGAAACACAATGTGTGTGAATTGTTCAATGGAAAACAGATTATGTGTAAACATTCACTCAATTCACAATAAAAGTTTAAAACAAAACAAAACAGACATTTCTAAACTTTGGGGCATTAAACAATGTCAATCTTGAATGTGGGTAGGTTTTAGATGGGGACCAGATTTAGGTTTGGTTTCCACAAAGGCCAGTCCCCTGCCTTTCTTCACCCAGAAACCTCACCCCATGTCCTTCATTGCCCCTCCCTCCCCTCACCCCACTCCCCAGATCCCAGTAACCAGCAAAGAATCCCTCCCACCCATTAGTATGGGTTCTTTTTCTTAGTCTTTACAATAGTGGTCCTATAGGGTATTTCTCCTTTTGTTACTGACTAATTTCACTCAACATAATGTCCTCAAGGTTCATCCATGTTATGCAATGGCTTGAAGCTTCCTTGTTATTCTTCGAGGTAGCATAATATTCCATTGTGTGTATGTACCACAGTTTGTTTATCCATTCTTCAGTTGATGGGCACTTAGTCTGTCTCCATCTTTTTGCTATTGTAAATGGTGCTGCTATGAACATTCTGTCTAGTTTCTTAAAAAATAAATTCCCATGATTGTCCTGCGTCCTTTGAGAAAATCAAGATTACCTCTTCTAAATCCCCTAAAACAGTAAAACACCATAACCTTCTGAGCTAACTTCTCTGTCTTGAATTTAACTGGCCTAGCAGATCCCCTCAGAAATTTCTCTTTTGATTGGACCTTTTTTTTGGAAGGCTATGAGTCGGATCCAAGTCGACGGAACTTAACAACAACAACATTAGAATAATATATTAAAATAGGTTGTTGTTGTTGTTGTTGTTAAGTGCCGTTGAGTTGGTTCCGACCCATAGCGACCCTGTACAGGGTTTCCGAGGCTGTAAATCTTGATGGGAGCAGAAAGCCTCATCTTTCTCCCGCGGAACATCTGGTAGTTTC
>NW_006408735.1:2328987-2336577 GCF_000296735.1 Chrysochloris asiatica
ACTATAGGATAAGCACTGAACTTCTAAACATAATTTCTAAACTTCAAATCCCTCAGCCACCCCTCAGAAAATCTATACAGTGATGCTATGAGTCAGAACCAACTCGACAGTACACAACAACAAGGTTCAATGTCTGATCTTTCTTAAGAGTAGTGTGTTGACTTATTTTCCACACACACACACAAAATCACTTTATTAAAAATGGCTGTGTCTTCACGTTAATTATTCAGGGAGCTGGAATATAAAGTGACATTTTTGCCAATGCCATGTTTTTATTCGTTAGGGGCAACAGGAATAATTCTCATGAAGTAAAAATTTTCCAACTGCCTAGAAAAGAGTAAAGAAGGGACTAGAGAGTATTCTAATAAGAATAATTTGGAAATCTATGAAATACTTAACTTTCTGCCAGAGACAGTATTAGTGGAAGGAGTGAGTTAGTATGAAGATGAGAAGATCTTAACAGTCCTGGCGCTGTCTGGCCAAAAAGATGATGTGCTCCAAACCCACTCCTGTCTGCTGCATCACAAAAACTCATGGACTCCAAACAAGATTTTTTTCTCTGTCTCCATGATTAATGAAATATATTATTTGGTTTAGTCCAAATTTAGATTTTTCAGAGATATTTAGGCGACTGGCAATAGATCAGGCTGTGCATGCCAGTGAATCCTATGATAATAAGGCATGGTATATTAATAGATATGTATTTATTTTCAGAATCTTAATGGATTTTGAATTCAGGATGGTGGATAGATGGGAACATCCTATTCGAACCTATAAACTGTTTTGATCCTTGACTAATAACATCCCAGGAGCAGGTTGCCTCTGGCAGAAAAAAACAATTCATTTTCACTGTGTGCTTAGAGATTTTTCTGATTTGAACAGAAAATAACTAGTGTATTTTCCAGATCTACAATTTCAAACATAGACTGACTCAGATGGTAGATAAATATGCCAGTTTTGTCCTAGCAGCTTAAGTTGCACCCACCTGTCATTTGCCCTAACCTTAGTAGTCATCACTAAACTGAAGTTTCCTGTAGAATGATCATTTAACTTTTGTGAGTTCATAGATTAAGTTGACTAATGAGTCCCTGGACAGTGAATGACCAAAATCTTTTTCCAAGATCATCAGTTTCCTTTATCTCAGTGTCCTGAAACAGTCATTTGATTTAATCACTTTTTGTAAAATGACTAAGATAGCAATGAGACCTTTCCTATTGCATGACCCATGGTTGCAGGAGTATACTGTTATTGAACCATTCAGGTAAAATAAAATATTGCCTGATATTCACTAATAGCAAAGATAGCATAAACACTCATAAATACAAAAGAGAATTATTTATCAAAGCTTGAAATAATGATTGATTTAAAGGAGATTATTTTAGACCTCTAATGCACAAAGAAGCCCCTCAAAGAACTGAAAATCTAAAAAATGTCAAATACAAATGAACAGTTGAAAAACAACTACTGTTAATAGGTCATCTTGAAACAAAAATAAGGTAATTGATTTGAAAATGCATTTATACAGTAAAGATTTTAAACATATAGGTAAGGAAAAATGAATTATATTTGTATAATATTAAATTAAGGAGCTCTAGTAGTGGTTATGAGTTGGGCTGCTAATCTCAATATCATCAATTCAAAACTACCTTCAGTTCCGCGGTAGAAAGGTGAGGCTTTCTGCTCCTGTAAAGATTTACATCCTTGGAAACCCTATACAGGATTGCTATGAGTCAAAACCAACTCCCCGACACATAACCACCAGCAGCACCAATATTAAATTAAGATCCCTGGTAGCATAGTGGGTTAAGAGTTGGCCTGCTAACCGCAAGGTCAACAGTTTGGATCTATCAGCCACTCTGAGGAGAAAGAAGAGGCTTTCTGCTGCTGTAAAGATTCATAGCCTCGGAAAACCTATAAAGGGTCCCTATGAGTTGGTATGGCTACAAGGCACATAGCCATCACCACTGTTGTATTAAATTAGACATTAAAACCAATTTCTAAAATTCTTTATATTATCTACATGTTGTTTTTTACTAATTGCCAAGCAATTATTTATAAATTAGTACAGTGCTTAACTAGTTATTTATAAACTGCTTGGCAATTAGTGGAAAGAAAATTCATAAATTTATAAGTTATTTATTTATATATATATAAATAGGTGAATAGATCTATCTATGAGCTTCACTATAGCAATTATATCAAAGGACATTGAGTCAGTGCCTAACAAAGGATAGTATTCTCATTTCTTTCTTAAGATACATATATGAATCCATCTTTATTATTGTTGTTGTTGTCAGGTGCCATCGAGTTGGTACTGATCCATAGCAACCTTATGCACAGCAGAATGAAACACTGTCCAGTCCTGGACCAACCTCTCTACTGTTGCCACACTTGAGTCCATTGATGCTGCCACTTGGCCAATCCATCTCATTGGGGGTCTTCCTCTTTTTCTCTGATGCTCCACCTTATCAAACATGCTATCCTTCTTCAGTGAGTGGTCCCTTCCAGCAATATGTCCGAAGTATGAGAGACAAAGTTTGGCGATCTTGGCCTCCAAGGAGCACTCTGGTTGCACTTCTTCCAAAACAGATCTATTGGTTCTTTTGGCAGCCCACTGCACTTTTAGTATTCTCCAACACCGTAACTCAATAGCATCAATTCTTCTATCATCTTCCTTATTCCCTGTCTGGCTTTCGCATGCATATGAGGTTACTGAAAATACCATGGCTTGGGTCAGGCACACCTTAGTCCTCAAGTTGACATCTTTGCTCTTCAACATTTTAAAAAAGGTCTTGTGCAGCAGATTTGCCTAATTTAGTATGTCATTTGATTTCTTGACTGCTGCTTCTGTGCGTGTTGATAGTTGATCCAAGAAGAATGAAGTCCTTGACAACTTGAATCTTTTCTCCATTAATAAGAATGTTGTTTATTGGTCCAGTGGTGAAGATTTTTGTTTCTTTGCATTGAGATGTAATCCATACTCTTTGATCTTTATGATAGATGATGCCTAATGATTAATTTTGACTATATAGGTACTTAGATACATTTAAGCAAGTATGTCAGCTATTCAAATGCAGAACTAATGTGATCTCAGATATAAAGTTTAGCTATTGTTAGGTGGTATCTAGTCAGTTCTGACTCAACTCATAGCAACCCGATGTACAACAGAATGAAAGTGTCTGTCCCTAATCGTGTCCTATCCTCACAACTGTTGTTTTATTCGTATCTATTATTGCAGCCACTTTGTAATTCTAAAGGATTTGTTCTTTTCACTAACCCTCTACTTTACCAAGCATGATGCCATTTTCTAAGGAATGGTCCCTTTTAAAAACATGTCCAACATAAATAAGACAAGATTTTGCCATCCTTGCATCTATGGAACATTCTGGCTATACTTCCTCCAAGACAGATGTGTTTGTTCTTCTGGCAGTTCATAGTATATGTAAAATTCTTTGCTAATATCATTATTCAAATGCACCAATTCTCCAATATTCCTTATTCATTGTCCAGCTTTCACATGTATGTGAGGTGATTGCAAGCATCATAACTTGATTCAGGTGCATCTTTGACATCCTTGCTCCTTTATACTTTAAAGATATATTTTGCAGCAGATTTTCCCAGTGTAATATGGAATTTGATTTCTTGACTGCTGCCTCTATGAGTGTTTAATGTGGATTCAAGTAAAATGGAATCCTTGACAACTTCAATCTTTTCTCTACTTATCATGATATCGTTTATCAGTCTTGTTGTAAGATTTTTTTGTTTGTTTTCTTTATATTGAGTTGTAATGCATAGTGAAGGCTGTAGTCTTTGATCTTCATTAGTTAGTATTTTAAGGCCTCTTTGCTTTCAGCAAGCTAGGCTCTGCCATCTGTGAATCAAAGGTTGTTAATGGACCTTCCTCCAATCCTGATGCCAACTTCTTCATACTGTCTAGGTTCTTGTATTTTTTTGTGCTGCATATAGATTGAATGTTGCTGTTTTTAAGTGTTGTCAGTTCAGCTCCAACACCTAGTGATCTATATAGGGATTCCAAAGAGTGGTGGGAGGGTTTGAATCGCCAAGTTTGCAGTTAGCAGTCCAGTACTTGTCCCACAATGCCACAGCAGGCCAATTGTAATTGCTATGATTACTAATTCCTTGTATGTGTGCATCAAATATTTTTGTTTTGTTGACTTATAAAATATAAGTGGTAAATAGAATTGATGTGTTTTCAATTGTATTGGTTGTATTATTTCTAGTTTAAACACTTTATAGTTGTCTTTACTTAGAGATTATGTATGGCTTAAGGAGCTGTATGGAGCCTTGATGTGGTGCTGCAGGATAAGCACTTGACTGCTAACTGCAAGGTTATTAGCTCAAACCCACCAGCTGCTCCTTAGAAACCTTATACAAGACAACTATGAGACTGAATCAACACAATTACAAAAAAAAAATAAATACAAAAAAGATATATACAGGTGCCAAGTGGAAATGGGTGGGCTAAGATACTTAAGGTTTTGTGTCAACTTGACTGGACCAGGATTCTCAGTGGTTTGGCAGTTGAGATAGAACTATCCACCATGATGAGATCTAATATAAAATAATCACTTCTATGATGAGATCCTCTATGAGCAGGCAATCAATTGAAGGGATGTTTCCTTGGGGGTGTGACCTGGTTTCAATACGTTGGACACTAGAGCAAAGTTTACTGTTTTCTTGCTATGTCTCGATGCTGCATCTGGCTTGTTAAGCTGTTTCTTTGGACTTGAGCTGTTCTATGGATTGCCAGTCCCGGGAGTTGCCAGCAACCTGCTCTTTTACCTGCCTGACCTGCCAGCCATCTGCCAATTTTGGCTTATAAAATCAATTCGAAAACTAACATCCGACCCATAGACTTGGGACTTGGCCACTTCTACAATAGTGTAGATATAAAAACAATATTTATATCTGCACATATATGGACTCCTGATATGGTGCTGTAGGATAGTTCTGGACTACAAACCACATGGTTAGCAGTTCAAACTGACCAGCTGCTCCTTGGAAACCCTATCCAGAGTCACTATGAGTTGGAACTGATTCAATGGCATTTAACAACAACAAAGCTTTACTTCTTTTGCTTCTCTAGAGAACCTAGTCCAAGACAACTGTTTTACAGATTGTATAAGAACGATGAAAGGATATAACCCTGATGCACACTTTCCTGATTTTAAACCATTTAGTAGTCCCTTCTTCTGTTCAAATGACTGCCCCCTGTTCTATGCACAATTAAGTGTTCTGGAATTCCCATTCTTTGCAAGTTACACTTAGTTTGCTATGAACCTCATAATTTAATGCCTTTGCACAGTCAATAAAATACAAGTAAACATCTTTCTGGTATTCTCTGCTTTCAGTCAAGATCCATCTGGCATCAGCAATGATATTCCTCCTGATAAATCCTCTTCTGAATCCGATTTGAATTTCTGGCCACTTCCTGTAGATATTCTTCTATATCTTGGTGATTTTTTAATTGTCTTGATAAAAATTTACTTCTATGTGATAGGAATAACATTGTTTGATAGTTTCTGCATAATGTTGGGTTAGCTTTGTTTAAAATAGGCACTAACATGGGTATCTTCCAGTCACATGGCCAGGTAACTGACTTCCAAAATTCTTGTCATATAATAAAGAGTGCTTCAAGTACTGTGTCAGTTTGCTGAAACATATCAGTTGATATTCTTTCCATTCCTGGAGGCTTGCTTTTCACCAATGCTTTCTGTGCAACTTGGATTTCTTCTATCATTACCACAGGTTTTTGATGTATTTTAACTTTTGAAATGGTTGAATATTGACTAATGCATTTCAGTATAGTGATCCTTTGTATTCCTTCCAACTTCTTTTGATGTTTCATCAATTGGTCAATATTTTGCCCATGTGGATATTGTTGTTAGGAGCTGTTGACCAGGTTCTGACTTATAGTGACCCTGTGTATAACAAAATGAAGGATTGCCTAGTTCTGTGCCTTCCTCACAATTGTTATTGTGTTTGAGTCCATTGTTGCTGCCACTGTATCAATTCATTTTGTGGGGGGTTTCCTCTTTTCCGCTGACTCTCCACTTTACCAAGCGTGATGTTTTCTCTAGGGAATGGCTCCTCTAAATATATCCAAAGAACAAAAGATGAAGTCTCACCATTCTCCCTTCTAAGGAGCATTCTGGTTGTATGTCTTTCAAGACAGATTTGTTTTTTCTTCTAGCACTCCATAGTACTTTCAATATTCTTCACTAACACAATAATTTAAATGCATTGATTCTTTTAATCTTCCCTAATTTATTGTCCTTATTTCACTGGTATCTATGCTTTCAGACATTCACAGTAGACCATTGAAAGTACCGTGATTAGTGTCAGGTGCACCTTAGTACTCAAACTGATATCTTTGCTCCTTAGCATTTTAGAGATATTTTGCATCAGATTTGTCTAACACAGTATGTCCTTTGATGTTTTTTGACTGCCGCTTCCATGAGAGTTGATTGTGGGTCCAAGCAAAATGATGTCTTTGAAAGTCTCAGTCTTTTTTCCATTTATCATGATTTTACTTATTAAAACAGTTGTGAGGATTATCATTTTCTTTATATTGAGTTGCAATCCATACTGAAGACTGTAATCTTCGATCTTCATCTACAAATATTTCAAGTCCTGTTTTTTCCAGCAAGCAAAGTTGTGTTATATGCATATTGCAACTTTTTAATGAGTCTTATTCCGATCCTGATGCTGTGGTCTGCTTCATATAAAACAGCTTCTAAAATTATTTGTTGTACATACTGACTGAATACATAGAGTGAAATGTTAAAACCTTGGCACACACTTTACTGATTTTAAAATATTCAGTATCTCCTTGTTCTGTTTGAATAACTGACTCCTGGTCTGTGGTTTGAAATGTGGATTTCAAACACTTAAATTAGAATATTTAAGTGTTTGAAGTTTACATTCTTCACAACGATTTCCATAGTTTGTTATGAGTTACAGAGTTGAATGCCTTTATGTAGTCAACAAAGCACAAGTAAACATCTTTCTGGTATCTAAGCTTTTAGACAAGATCCATCTGATATCAACAGTGATAGCCCTCCTTCCATGTCCTTTTCTCAATCGAGCTTGAATTTCTAGCAACTCCTTGTTGGTGTACTGTGGCAACCATTTTAAATCTCCAGCAAAATTTTACTTGACATGATATTAAGGATATTGTTTGATAGTAACCACATTCCATTGGGTCAAGTTTCCTTAGAATGGGCACAGCTATGGATCTCTTGCAATCATTTGGTCATGTATTTATCTTCCAAATTTCTTAGCATAGATTACTGAGTGCCTTCAGTGATGCATCAGTTTTGTGAAACATTTCAGTTGGTATAGTATCAATTCCTTGAGCCTTGTTCACTACTAATCTCTTCAGTGCAGCTTGAACTTCTTCCTTCAATAGTATTTCTTTTGATTAGATGCTAATTCATGATATGGCTGAGCATATTTTGGATCAGGAACTGTATGTATTCCTTCCATCTTCTTTTGATGACTTATGCATCATTCAATATTTTGCACCTTGTTGTTGTCAGGTGCCATCGAGTCGGAACCGACTCATAG
>NW_006408735.1:2339952-2376888 GCF_000296735.1 Chrysochloris asiatica
GTTGCCCATCAGCAAATGCAGATTCTGTGTGCTTTTCTCCCCCGAGCTTAACTGTATTTTGCACCTAGAACCCTTAAATATTGCAACAAGACTTGATTTTTTTTCCCTTCAGTTGTATCAGCTTGTGAAATGCTGAACATGTTCTTCACTTTTGGTTTTCTGACTTTAGGTCTTTGCACACTTCATTATAATACTTGATTTTATCTTCTCTACATGCACTTTGTAATTTTCTGTTCAGTTTTTTTTACTTCATCATTTCTCCCAGTTGCTTTAGGTTCTATACATTCAGGTGTAAGTTTCCGGGTCTCTGCTGATATCCAATTTGGACTTTATTTCCTGTCTTTTTAATGACTTTTCTTTTTTTCATGTATGAGATTCTAGATGTATCGATCATTACTGGTGATTGGAATACAAAGGTTGGAAACTAAGAGGAAGGATCAGTAGTTGGAAAATATGATCTTAGTTATAGAAATGATGCTGGGGATCACTGGATAGAATTCTGCAAAACCAATGATTTGTTCATTTCAAATACCGTCTTTAGACAGTATAAGAGATTATTATACACATGGATCTTACCAGATGGAATGCATAGAAATCAAATTGACTGCATCTGTGGAAAGGGACAAAGGTAGAAAGGCTTCAAAACAAGGCCAAGGGCAGATTGAGGAACAGACCATCAATTGCTCGTATGCAAAGTCATACTAAAGTTGAAAATGAA
This sequence comes from Chrysochloris asiatica, assembly GCF_000296735.1. Taxonomy (NCBI): domain Eukaryota; kingdom Metazoa; phylum Chordata; class Mammalia; order Afrosoricida; family Chrysochloridae; genus Chrysochloris; species Chrysochloris asiatica. The sequence goes on from NW_006408735.1 coordinate 2,340,671, forward strand.
AACAAGTCCATCAGAGCCAAAATATGACCTTGAATATATCCCACCTGAATTTAGAGATCATTTGAAGAACAGATTTGAATCACAAAACACTAAAGAATAAAGACAAAAAGAGTTGTGGCATGACATCAAGAACATTATATAAGAAGAAAGCAAAAAGTCATTAAGAATACAAGAAAGAAGGAAAAGATCGAAATGAATGTCAGAAGATACTCTGTAACTAGCTCTCCAGCATAGAGATGCTAAAGCAAATGGAAGAAATGAGGCGGTACAAGAGCTGAACAGAAAATTTCAAAGGTCAGCTCAAGAAGACAAAATCAAATATTACAACAAAATGTGCAAAGATCTGAAGTCAGAAAACCAAAAAGGAAGAACATGTTATCATTTCTCAAGGTGTGGTAAATGAAGAAAAATTCAACGCTTGACTTTCGTTATTGAAGGATTCTCTGTACAAATTATTAAATGACGCAAAAAGCATCAAAAGAAGATGGAAGGAATACACAGAGTCACTGTACCAAAAGCAAATGGTTGATGTTCAACCATTTCAAGAGGAAGAATATGATCAAGAGCCAATGATACTGAAGGAAAAAGTCCAAGTTGCATTGAAGGAATTGGCAAAGAACAAGGCCCCAGGAATTGGTGGGGTAAAAATGTAAATCTTTAAAGAAAGTGAGGCGGCACTGGAGGCACTCACTCATCTCTGCCAAAAAATTTGGAAGACAACTATCTGGCCAATTGATTAGAAGAGATCCATATTTGTGCCCATTCTAAAGAGAGGTGACTCAAAGAATGCAAAAATCATCAGAAAATATCTTTGATATTCCATGTGAGTAAAGTAAATGTAATACAGAAATGAGTGCAAGCATACATTGACAGAGAATTTTCAGAGGTTCAAGTCGGATTTAGAAGAGGAAGTAGAACAAGGGGTATCATTGCTGATGTCCAATGGATCTTGGCTGAAAGCAGAAAATACCAGAAACATGATTACTGGTGCTTTATTGACTATGCAAAGACTTTTGATTGTGTGGATCATGGAAAGGTATGGATAACATTGTAAAGTATGCGAATTTTGGAACACTTCATTGTGCTCATGAGAAATTTGTACCCGGACCAAGAGGCAGTTATTTGAACAGAACATGAGAACACTGAATGGTTTAAAATGAAGAAAGGTGTGCGACAGAGTTGTATTCTTTCACCATACTTATTCAAACTGTATGCTGAACAAATAATATGAGAAGATGGGTTATATGAAGAAAAATGTGACATTAGGATTGGAGGAAGACTCATTACCAACCTGCAATATTCAGCTGAAACAACCATGCTTGCTGAAAGTGAAGAGGACTTAAAATATTTACTGATGAAGATCAAAAAGCACAGCCTTTGGTATGGATTGCATCTCAGTGTAAAGAAAACAACAATCCTCACCACTGGACCAATACACAACATTTTTATCAACGAAGAAAAGATTGAAGTTGTCAAGGACTTCATTCTTCTTGGATCAACCATCAGCACTCATAGAAGCAAACAACGTATTGCATTAGGCAAATCTGCTGCACAAGACCTTTTTAAACTGTGGATGAGCAAAGATGTCAGCTTGAGTACTAAAGTGCACCTGACCCAAGCCATGGTATTTTCAATAACCTCATATGCATGTGAAAGCTGGACTGTGAATAAGGAATACCGAAGAAAAATTGATGCATTTGATTTATGGTGCTTGAGGAGAATATTGAAAGTAACATGGGCTGCCAAGAGAACAAAGAGATCTGTGTTGGAAGAAGTGCAGACAGAGTGTTCCTTGGAGGCCAGGATGTCCAGATTTCTTCTGTCATACTTCGGATATATTGTCAGGAGGGACCAGTTGCTGAAGAAGGATATCATGTTTGGTAAGATGGAGGGTTGGAGAAATAGAGGAACACTTCCAAAGAGATGGATTGGCAAAGTGGCACATCAATGGGCTCAATTGTGGCAACAATTGTGAAGTTCATCCAGGACTAGGCGTGTTTTATTCTGTTGTGCATAGGGTCTCTATGAGTTGGTATTGATTCTATGGCACCTTACGACAACAATGATATTTTTGACATCATTCTACAGCTCCATTTGTCTTTATCCATTAGTGTCTAATCCTCAAATCTGTTCTGAAATAGTCTCTAAATTAAGGCGGGGCATTTGTTTTGTTGTTGTTGTTAAATGTCATAGAGTATCTTCCAACTCATTCTAACTTGCTTAGGTTTCTGAGTAGCTGTTGGGTTTGATGTGCAGAATTTGCAGATAGCAGTGCAGTGCTTATCTTAGAGCATCATACCAGAACTTTGTTGTGATTGTTGTTAAGTGTCATCCAGCTGTTTCCAATGTATAGTGACCCTGTATATCTTTGAAAGCCTTATCTTACTCTCACAGAGCTGTCAATGGGCTTGAATCCCTGAACCTTTAGTTCACAGACCAGTGTTTATCCTCTCGAGCCACCGTGCACCCACAAGAACTATAGTCAGCTAGAGCCATATTTTGGCTCTTGGGGACTTGCTTTAATTATCTTCAATTTTAACCTGAACTTGCAAATGAGCAATTGATGTTCTCTTCCAAAGTCAATCACCTGGCCTTGTTTTCTTTCACTGATGATGTTTTCCACTGACCCTCCACTTTACCAAGCATGATATCTTTCTCCAGAGACTGTTCCTTCCTGATAACAAGTCCAAAGTACAAGAGGCAAAGCCCCAACATCTTCATTTCCAAGGAATATTCCAGCTGTACTTCTAGAACAGATGTGTTTGTTTTTCTGGCAGTTCATGGTACTTTCAGTATTTTTCACCATCATCGTAACTCAAATACATCAATTTTTCTATGGTCTTTCTTATTCATTGTCACAGTTTCACATGCACACAGATGACTGAAAATAACATGACTTGAGTCAGGCATACTTTAGTCTTCAAAGTGGTATTTTTGCTTTTAACACTTTAAAGAGGTCTTTTGCAGAAGATTTGCTTAATGCACTACATAATCGGAATTTTTGATTGCTGCTTCGGTTAGCACTGACTATGGGTCCTAGCAAAATGAAATGTTCGACAACTTCAATCTTTTCTGTCTTATCACAATGTTGTTTATTGGTCCCATTGTAAGGATTTCACTCTCTTTTCATTGAGATACAATCCATACTGAAGGCTATATTCTTTGAGCTTCATCAATAAGATCCCCCTCTAGTCCAGTAAGCAAGGTCATCTGTAAATTTGTTAATGACTCTTCCTTAAATACTGATGCCATGCTCTTCTTCACATAATCCAGTTTCACAGATTATTTGCTAAATATACAGATTGAATGGATATGATGAAAGGATACAGCCCTGTCCCACGCCTTTCCTGATTTTAATTCACTCAGTATCCTCTTGTTCTGTTCAAACCACTGTCTCTTGTTCTGTGTATACTTTCCTCTTGACCACAATTAAGTATTCTAGAATTCCCAATCTTTGCAATGTTACCCATGGTTATGATCCACACAGTCAAATGTCTTTGCATAATCATAAAGTACAACTAAACATCTTTCTAGTATTCTTGGATTCAACAAAGTTCCATCTGATGTTATCAATGAATTTTCTGCTTGAGTTTCTGGCAATGCCTTGTCAGAATACTACTGCAAGTGTTTTTTTATTTATCTTAAACAAAATTTTACCTGCATTGATATTAATCATATTGCTTGATGATTTCCACATCCTTTTAGGTCACCTTTCCTTAGAATGGGCACCTTTCTTTCAATCAGTTGCACTGGTACCTGTCTTCTAAATTTCTTGGCATAGACAAATGAGTGCCTCCAGCACTATATCATTTTGTTGAAATATTTCAATTTGCATTCCATAAATTCCTGGAGACTTGTTTTTTTACCAGCGTCTTCAGTGCATCTTAGATTTCTTCTTTCAATACCATAGGTTCTTGGTAATAAGCTGGCTCTTGAAATATTTTGACATCAATTATTTTTTTGGTGCAGAGACTGTGTATTCCTTCTATCTTTTTTTGATGCTTCCTGTGTCATTCAGAAATCATAGCAAGAAGTACTGTAGCACTGTAGGATAAGCACTGAATTGCTAACCACAAGATTAGCAGTTCGAACCCACCATCTGCTTCTTGGAAACTCTATACAGCATCACTATGATGGAACCAACTTGATGGCACTTAACAACTTGTTTTTAGGTCTTTTATGAAGATTGCAGACTCCTGGTGTGGCGCTGTGGGATCAGCCCTGGACTGTAAACCAGAAGGTTGACAGTTCAAACCTACCAGATGCTCCTGGGAAATCCTATACAGCTGTCCTATGAGTCAAAACCCACTTGAAGGTTCTGACTCTTAGCACAGCTGTATAGCGTTTCTGTATAGGGTTTAAATCTTTATAGGAACAGAAAGCTGAATATTTCTCCTGCAGAGCATTTGATGTCTTGAGCCTTGGACCTTGTAGTTCACTGTCCAGTGTTTATCATAGGGAGCCACCACGCTCCCACTACAATAAACATTTTAAAAGGAAACATAGTTAAATAAATAAGGTTAAAAATAAGTTAAAAAAAAAAGGTAAATTAATGTCTCGGTTGACATTTAAGAAGAGTGTGCTGACTTATTTAGACTGTTTTAAGTTCTTACCTTCATGGCAGATAATTTGCATTTCTCTAACAGGAGTGGGAAACTTCTAGTCCACTGTGAGCATTGGTATCATTTGGTCCGGTCCTGCTAAGGCAACCTCAGTTCCAGTCATCATATTAAGGGTGAGTTAATGAAATGTTTGACAAAATATATCAGGCTACATTTTAAGTTGATAATTTTGTATGGCCCACGAATAATGTTATAAACTTTGTCAGAAAAAAGTTTCCTCACCCTTGCCCTAGAAGAAGGAAGACCTTCTTTACCCTTCTTTAGTCATTTTGCTCCTTTAGAGTAAAATTTGCTGACACAAAGACATAGTTAAAAACCTTGGGTATATTTGTTCTCAGAAAAAAAACTTGAGATGACCTAGTAATTCTAAATAGTTTCAAAAGTTTATTTGCATGGAAAACAGGACTAAAGATAATATATAGAAAACTGTCATGTAATAGATTTAAAGGTAATCATAAAGAAAAAAAAAGTGATAGTGAAGATGACTAAGTATACAGAAGGAATTCAAGGGACCTTAATATCCTGCCAAGTTCAGTTATGCCTACAGTTTAGTAGATGCAAATAATGATTCGTATATGCCTCTCACAAATCCGGTAAGCTATCAATTCTATACAGCCATAGTTAGTTTGCATAATAACTTTGCATTCTCTAAAAGCAGTAAAAAATCTTTCTGAAATATCATAAAAAACATTTCACATAAATAGATTAACCTCTGAAATAAATTTGGGGTAAACACTGGATCATTTTGTTAACAAAATGGAATATTTTGAAATCATGCATTTTAAAACAATTTAAATATTTGTTGTTTTCAGTAGATTTTCATTTATATCCTTCAGCACTTATTATTTTTACACTGAAGAAATGCCTAATTATGAGCATTTATTCATATAAGTTTCTTCTATACCTTAGATAATATTTTTTTTTTAATTAAAGAAAAAGGATAAACTAGTGTATTAAGAGTGTTAGCAACCGTATACACTGAGCTGCCATCTTGTGGATAAGTAGGTAATGAGCCAGTAGCTGAAGTAAGATGTAGTCAAATACTATAGTCTAAGACTCCTAATTGCTTAGACAAAGAAATACTATTCACAACAGTTTGATATGCAATTAAATTCTTAAGTTCTCCATTTAAAAAAATTATCACCTAAAGAACATGTTCTTTGCTTCTGAAGTTAGTATTAGCCTAAACCTTTTTAATATGTAGGTTGGGAAACATTGGAGGATAATTTTTCTAGTTTAATTAGCCTCTAGTGCTGATTTGTTTTGATAATATAAATAATTAGTTTAACCACCAAATGAGTACAACAGAAATAATTGTCAAGAATTAAATACTGCAGTGATTTCTGCTCCTGGAAAACATATATATGATTTAGCTATAGTAATAAAATTGAGGTGTACTTGGCTTGAACTACAAAATGCCTTCTATTTGATTTATCAAAAATGTGTTTTATAGATTCCATGTTCTTAATATCAGAAAAAATTCAATAAAATTGATTCACTCAGAATAAAGCCAAGTTTAACTCTACCACTCCCCCCCCCTTATGTAAAGATGGATAGTAAAGTTAATATCTTTGTATATTCTACTCTGGAATTCACAGGTGCTAGCTTGCCATTCTTGTTGGATACATTCAATAAATTAAGAAACACTGTCAGTAAGATTGCTCTTAATTTCAGTGTTAATATTTTAAATTTTATAAAATTAAATATTTTTTAAATCTAGAAAATAACTACATATATTAATTCCTTATATGTATAGTTCTGGTGTGGCACTGTAGAATAAACACTGGACTAGTAACTAACTACAAAGAAAGTGGTTCAAACCTACTAGGAAATCCTATACGGGTCGCTATAAGTCAGAACCAACTCAAAGACACTTTATAACAACAGCAGCAGCATGTGTATATGAAATGCGCTGTTTTCAGAAAGCACTATCGTGTTAGTTTTATTGCAATCCCTAAAGTGCTTTTACGTTTAGAATTTTTTTTTTCTTTTTTCATTATGCAGTCAGTTTGAATTTCTTAATAACATTATTTTACAATACTAGTAAGGAGTTACATGTCTTTGCATCAATGTCTTTGCATCAATGGAGGTGGCGGTTATGTGTCGTGGAGTAGGTTCCGATTCATAGTGAGCCTGTACAGGGTTTCCGAGGCTGCAAACCTTTACCGGAGCAGAAAGCCTCATCTTTCTCCCGCGGAACGTTGAACTGCTGACCTGAGGTTCATAGCCTGATTCGTAACCATTACGCTACCAGAGCTACTACGTATAAACTGCTTTATTTTTGACTTTAATCCAAATGAATGAACACTAATATTCAGTCATTTATCGTTAGACTTTTCAAAAACACATATTGCAAATAAATCGCTGAAAAGACCCTGACCTTTATATTTCTGCTCTTCTTAAAGAAACACTACCAACATATCACTAAAAATAGTATAAATTCTACTTATCATTAATTTCAGATGACTGCTGCTCCACATATGAAGGAGCTCTGGTAGCGTAGTGGTTATGAATCGGGCTGCGAATCTCAGGGTCAGCAGTTTGAAACTACCAGCTGTTCCGCGGAAGAAAGATGAGGCTTTCTGCTCCGGTAAAGATTTACAGCCTCGGAAACCCTGGACAGGGTCGCTATGAGTCGGAACCAACTCCACAGCACATAACAACAACAACTGCCCCACATCTGATAATCAGATTGATTTTTTCATATGATCCATATATCCTAGATTATCTGAAGTTTCCCTGAGTGTATGTTGTGTCATTAGCTACAATCTGGCTGGTTGCAACTCACGGCAAACTGCTGTATTACAGAATAAAACTGCTCCATAGGGCTTTCTTAGCTACAACCTTAATTGAAGCAGATTGTCAGACCTTTTCTTCCACTGTACTGCTAAGTGGGGTTGCTAGCAAACAACATTTTTGTGCTATCTATGAGTCGGAACAGACTGCAGGGCATATAACAACAAAAAAATACAGGGTCCCTATGGGTTGGAATCGACTCAACGGTGCTTAACAACAACAACAAGGAGCTCTGGTAGCGTAGTTGTTACGAATTGAGCTGCTAACTTCAAGATAGGCAGTTCGAAACTACTAGCTGTTCCACGTGAGACAGATGAGGCTTTCTGCCCCGGTCAAGATTTACAGCCTGGACTCTGTACAGGGTCCTCACTCTGAGTTGGAACCGACTCCACCATACTTCCCAACAACAAGGACATTTTTGTGCTAAGGTGTCCTGGTGTGGCACTGTGGATTAATGCGCCAGACTGCAAAGTCGTTTGAACTGCAAGGTTGGTAGTTCAAGCTCGCCAACCGTTCCTTGGATACTCTATACAGGGTCGCACCTGACTCGATGGCACTTAACAACAAAGGACCTTTACATATAGATTTAATTATTTAATGAAAATATCATCTCTCTTAATACATTTCCATGAGATTTTAAATTGATGTATGAGAAAGTGCTATGGCTCTGAAAGATAAGCCCTGGACTGCTAATTACAATGTCAGTAGTTCGAGCCCACCAGTTGCTCCACAGGATAATGATGAGGATTTCTGCTCTTGTAAAGATTTACAGCCTCAGAATTCCTATACAGAGTCACTATGAGTTAGTACAGACTACGTGTAATGAGAACAAAAATTAATATGTGAGAGGAAAGCCTCATTTATTTTTATCTTATTGTTGTTGCTAAGTGCCATAGAGTCATTCTGACTCATAGTGAACCTGTACAAGATTCTAAGGAACAACTGGTGGGTTTGAACTGCCAACCTTGTGGTAGCAGTCAAGTGCTTATATTACAGCAATACGTCAGAACTTCTATTACATTTTTTCCTCTCCTATTTTGTGTGACACTGGAGGACCAACACTGGATTGCGAGCTACAAGGTCAAGAGTTCAAATTTACCAGCTGCTCCTCAGAAAGCCTATTTTCATAGGGTTGCTATGAGTCAGATCCAATTAGACAGCACACAACCACAACCCAATTAATATTCCTAGGAACAGAGTTTTATTTCAGTGATTTTATTTTTTATACAATGCAAAAATGTATTAATTTTTAATAAATGAACTCTAAAATTCACAAAATGTATTGATTAGACTCTTGATCACATGCAATATGTTAGTAATGAAATATATATTCTTATAAATGCTATTTATGTACTTTAATAACAAATATCTGGGGCTCTTTACCAAGGTACTCACTTATTAATGAATCATTGTCTAGGATACAGGTAATGTGATCCAAAATGCCTGCAGAGCATTAGGATTATTTATATTCTCATAGCTTCATGTGTTCTTTATATTTCTATAAATTCACAACAAATAAATGCACAACAAAATAAAAATAATAAGCAATTTGTGTTTATTAAAATCACTAGAATATATGTATCTCAAAATATACCTGAATGGCCATATCTGTCAGCAAATTTTCTATGTGTAACAGATATGAACTAATTTTACTTGCTATCTATCTCTACTGTTAAGTATTTGCAGTATTAAATTTCTATATACTATATGAAATGTTGTTAACAACTCATAGCAACTCTGTATAATATTCCCAAGGAGAGGCTGTAGCTTTCGAAACATTGATCTTGTGGTTAGCAGCTCAGTTGCTATCCTACAGTGCCATACTACGGCTCTTAGAAGAATATATTTTATAAAAACACCTACTTCTTCACTCATTGACTATCTCAACAGTTCCCATTTATGACTATAGTGAAATATCTGCTTAAATCACCTTAATGATTCATGTGTTTTAAGTGAGAAAGTATCTCTTCCTGAGCCCAATGTCTTTGATCTAACCAGTCCCAATCTTCTTCCCAGCCTTGAATGTGAATAAAGCTAAAAGAGAGAGAGAAGGAGAGAGAGGGAGAGAAAAGTAACTTGACGCTGGGGACTTTGAGCCATTAACCTGCACACATGTTCCTCATCATGGCAGAATCCTTGCTGGGCCTGTAAACTGGCTTGTGGATACCCCACCATGAAAGAAGAGCTATAGCTTTGGGCCAACAGAGGAGAAGGTGGCAGATGAGAGTGGACAGGAAGTATGATAATCATATCTCTATAAATCATGAAATAAGCCAATTACATAGTTAGGGGTGCTGAGCCCCGCGGGGCAGAGGTGCTGTGTGGATGTTTTCATGGAAAGCAAGAACTCCACATGGGTCAGGATAGGGTGGTTTCCCTGCTGGTTGTAAATACTGACCCAATCAGCTCTGATTGTGACTTAAAATGGCACAAGCTTACCAGCTCATCCAAAGTATGAAAGTTAAGGTGATCTTCAGAGAGCTGATGTAAGGATGAGAACAGACCCAGGGCTGCTTCTAAAATTAATCTTGGACCTGTTGAGCATTTGGTTACTGAAGTTTCCCATAACACAGAATTTTGGATAATGACTTGGTTTTTGGAACCTAACCATATCCATAAATGAGAAGTCAGTGTAATTATTTTCTCCATGACAGATCTTCTTAGCAATTATAATGTCTTAGCCTTATCATTTTTCTACCAGAAATACAGTTGACATTTCCATTGTCCAAATTCATCTTTCTGATCTGTAATTCAATTTTATGTCATTTTGCATGGCAATGAATCTTTTTTTACATATACATTTCCATCTAAACTCCCATGTTTTAGGCAGAAATAAATGAACAATATCTTTCACTGTGGCTCAGAGTACATTTTGACAAATAGTTTACCTGACTCTAGATTCTTCCACTTGAATAATATGATTACATTCTGAATAATCCAGGGAATGACAATTTCCTTAAAAACACAGAGTGAGGCAGTATTATGAATCATGTTTATTTAAAACAGTATTTTTCTAGTTGAAATTTTAAAAGGTTTGTTATTGTTAGATGCCATTGACTTAGTTCCAACTCATAGTAATCCTATGTACAACAGAACAAAACACTGCCGAGTCCTGAGACAGTCTTAAAATTGTTGCTGTATTTGAGCCCCATTATTGTAACCACTCTGTCAATCTATGTTATTGAGGGTCTTCCTTTTTTTTCACTGATGCTCAACTTTACCAAATATGCTGTTCTTCTCCAGCTACTGGTACCTCCTGATATCATGAATGAAGCAAAGTCCTACTATTCTCACTTTAAAGGAACATTCCTAGTATACTTATTCTGGCATCCATGGTATATTTAATATTCTTTGCTATTATCATAATTAAAAGGCATCAGTTATTTTGTAGTCTTTATTCACAGTACAGCTTTCACATGCTTGTGAGGACATAGAGCATACAATGGCTTAAGCAGTTTTTGTTGTTGCTAATTGCTATTGAGTCCGTTCAGTCCTCATACTGACCCTGTATGGGGTTTCCAAGGAGCAGCTCAAGGGTGGGTTTGAACTCCAGCCTTATGGTTAGCTTCCAGTACTAACCCTACAGTGGCACACCAGGACTCCACCTTAACTGAAGTCTCTAAAGTTGTCTGAAGTGTTGAATGGAAAACTGATCTGCTTTGTAAACCTTCAACCAGATCACAATGAAAAAGTTTTAAAAAAAAACAAAGTGACATATTTGCTTTTTCACACTTAAAAGGTGTCTTTTTCTTTTTAAGCTTTTATTGTTAGTTGAGTGATAGTTTACATGGGAGAACATCCGCTTTGTTTCACTCTATGCACCATTGATTAATAGTATTTGCCTTTATTCTCTGTTTCTTATTGTTGTTGTTTTTAAGTACACAAAACCATGCAAGAAAATATAATTGTTTGAACAACCCAAACACGTATTTTGTAAGCCAGCCCACCAGCAGACAATCTTTCTCTTTCTATGAGTCCAGGCTCCTTAGCTGCTCTCTCTCTCCATGCCATCACCTCTGCCTCCATCTCTGTTGTCACTGCTTCTCTGGTTAGAATACCACATTTCACTCATGCTCTTTTCTTTTAATGGTCCTAGGGTCATCTATTCCTGGACTATAAGACTAACTATTCCTCCCTTTTTGTTACATAACTTCTCCCTTTACATTTGTGGTAATTGCAATGTCTTTTGAAGCAGAATTGCCTAGTGCAACAGCTTGTTCAATTTATTTCCTGCTGCTTCCATGAGAATCGACTACAGAAACAAGTAAAATGAGATCCTTTACAATTTCAATCTTTTATGTGTTTATCATGTTGTCTATTGGTCTAGTTGTAAGGATTTTTGTTTTATGCTGGTATCTAAATTATTCTGAAGATTATAGTCTTTGATCTTCCTCAGTAAATGCTTCAAGTCCTCTTCACATTTACCAATCAAGGTTGTGTCATCTGCATATTGTAGATTGTTAATGAGTCTTCCTCCAGCCCTTGTGCCATGGTCTTCTTCATGTAGTTCAGAATCTCAGATTATTTGCTCAACATACAGATTGTACACATATGGTCAAAGGATTCACCTCTGACAAATACCTTTCTTGATTATAAATGATTTTAGCCTCCCCTTGCTCTGTTCAAACTACTGCCTCCTGGTCTATTTTCAGATTCTACATGATTATAATAAAATCTTCTGGAATTCCCATTCTTCAAAATGATATTCCTAATTTGTTATGATCCAAACATTAAATGCCTATTAACAGTCAATAAAACATAAGTATATGTATTTCTGATATTCTCTACTTTCATCCAAGATTTATCTGCATGAGCAATGACATTCCTTGTCCCACAACCTCTTCAGTATCTGACTTGAATTTGTCAGTTTCCTGCCAATATACTGAAGAAACCATTTTTTAACTATCTTCAGCAAAATTGTATTTCTATATGAAATTAATAATTGCCTGATATTTTATACATTCTGTTGGATTATGTTTTTGGTTGTTTTTTTTTTTTTGAATGAGCAGAAATATGGATCTCTTCTAGTTGGTTGACAAGCAAACTATCTTTGAAATGTCTTGACATAGTAGCGTAAGCATTTTCAATTGCATTTCAATTGGCATTCTTCTGTCAATTCCTGGAGCCTTGTTTTTGGCCAGTGCCTTCAGTGCTGCTTGGACCTCTTCAATACCATATCTGTTCTCTATCATATACTAACTCCTGAAATCATTGAACATTGGCCGTTTCTTTTTGTTATAGTGACTCTGTGCATTCCTTTCATGTTGCTTTTATATTTTTGTGTGTCATTCAATATTTGACCATAGAATCTTTCAGTATTGCAACTTGAGGTTTGATTTTTTTCTTCAGTCCTTTCAGTTTGAGAAATGTCTAATGTAATCTTCCCTTTTGGTTTTTAAACTCCAAGTCTCTTCATATTTAATTATAATACTTTTTATATTCTTCTTGAGCTGACCTTTAAACTCTTCTATTTAGTCTTTTCACTTCATTATACCTTCCATTTGCTTTACCTACTTTGTGTTTAAGAGCAAGTTTCTGTCTCTTCTGGCATCCATTTTGTTCTTTTCTTCCTATGCAGTCTTTTTTCATGACATTTTGTTTTCTTCATACATATATGATGTCCTTGATACCATCCCACAACTTGTCTGATCTTTGATCACAAATGTTCAATGAGTCAAGTCTACTCTTGATATGATCTCTAAATATAGGTGGAATATACTCAAGGTATAAAATAGTATAATAATATTTCTACATTCATTATCTTAAGGAAAATGAACCTTAAATCTTCGAAATACATTTAAAATTAATATATTTGATCTTCAGTACAACAATTTAAGTGATGACATTTTAATGTAATACTTTTCATTTTACAGAACACATTTCCATACATTGCCTTATCTGATTCTTTGGTTAACTTTTTGAAGTAGGTAGCATTATTATTCTCATTCTGTTCAGGAAAGATCCACAGTTCATATATATAGTAAGTGATTGAGCACAAAATTAAAGGATGGCTTTCTTGGACCCAAATCTAGGACTCTTGTCCTTATGGCAGACTACCTTGCTAGCTACTAAGAGATATTATATAATCAAAGTGTCAAGCATGAAGAAAGTCAGAGCTTGGGAACAAATGTTGAATGGGTTGTAAATGAAAGTGTCTTTCCATAGCTAATCAGCTTTTAGAACTGTCACTGAATTCATGTGATAAAAATACATTTCTGCCTTTGGAAACATGGCTGGAATGCAGCAATTATTTTTCTTTAATCCCTATTCAAAAGGAAATGAACCAACACAAAGAAACACAAGGGTTCTGTTGGTGACCTTCCTTTCCCTGTAATCAAAAACCTCAACTCACTATCATCAAGTCAATTCTGACTCAAAGCAACCCTAAAATAGGTTTTTGAAGACTCTCAATCTTTAGGAGAGTTGTTGTTGTTATGTGCCATGGAGTTAGTTCCGACTCATAGCGATCCTATACAGGGTTTCCGAGGCTGTAAATCTTTACGGGAGCAGAAAGCCTCATCTTTCTCCCACTGAGCAGCTGGTAGTTTTGAACTGCTGACCCTAAGGTTCACAGCCCGATTCATAACCACTGCGCTACCAGAGCTCCGGATAGAATGGCTCCATCAGATCTCCAGAGCTGTAAATCTCTATAGAAACCGACTACCACACCTATTCCATAGAGCAGCCGGTAGGTTCAAACTGCTAACCTTTCGGATAGCAGTTGACTGATTAACTGTTTCACCAACAGTGGAGAATAGATAGAGTGAATTTTCCTCACTCTCTTTCCAGGTCCTTGTACTGTTTGTACGGCTTTCAAAGGGCTTTCCCTAGGATATGACTGAGCTGGATTTAGAAGGAGCTGGTTGTTGAATAGCTCTGGTAATTCTTGTATCTCACATTTATGTAGCTGACAGTTCCTTTTTGGTAGAGAAAGCTTGGATATATTTCAAGGTGATTGTAGTTTTGTCCCTCTGGCAGCAAGCTGCAGTTACCAGCTTAGCCCATTATCCTCCTTTCCCACTGGACATAAGATTGGGAGAAGTCTGGGGTTTTTGTCAGGATAGAAGTTAGGAGATGGTTAGTTATTTATTTGTCATGTTCAAAGAGTACAGAACTATATCATAAGGTAACTTTCATTTACTGAGATAGTCGATAATTTTAATTGATTATAAATTATTTTCTGTAAAAATTAATATCTTAACATTACTGTTTTAGTGATGTTGTTCTTTTAATATCTTATATTTTCAGCTTTATTCCATAAAACTTTGGACATAGTATTTAACATTAAGAGAGTAAATATATATTTCTATTCTTGTATTCTTATTAGATTTTAAAATACTGATGCATATTTTGAACAATTTGGTTGAAAGCTTAACTGTACAGTCGTCATCTAACTTGTAATTTTTCTCAAAAATTTTAAGAAATGTGCCTTTCTTAAATCTCACGGGGGTAGTACTATAAAAAGAAATCATCTGAAAATCCAGATACTATGATTACATTGACATTTACTTTTTGATACCAGTTCTGTGGGATAACTTTTGTAAAAACTGTTATTTATAAATAAATTTGGAAAATAAATTCCCCATGGAATCAATTAGTTGTGGGAATTAATCAGTGTATTTTAGAGGCAATAGTTTCAGTTTGTAATCCTCTAGCAGCTCAACATCACTTTCCCTCCCCTTTTAAGCAAACATTATAGTCGGAGATGAGCATTTCAATTTGCAGCTGACAGTTTAGGGTTAAGATATGATTCCAGGTAACAGAAGCCAATGAGAGTACACCCAGTTGATGTTTGTGACATCATCTTCCAGTCGGAGTACATACAAGAGCTGAGGTAGCGTTCAGTTTCAGCCCCAGTGTCATTATGATGGATGTTTACATCTCTTCATTGAGAGCCAATTATCTCGCTTTTGTGTGAGGCCCGAAGATCATTCATGCTGCCAGACTGCACAGAGCACTGTTGGATCTAGCTGAACGAATTGTTTTCTCTTTTTCTGGTAAGAGCCTCTTCTGTTTTACCTTCTTTCAAAAAATAAAGGTGGATGTGTCTAACAGAGGAAACAGTGTAAAAAAACTGGTATCAGGGACGAACAGGATGACTATCTGGTAAGCTTTTAATCAAAGCAATGTTTGTTGTTAGGTGCCGTCGAGTCCGTTCTGACTCATAGTAATATTTAGCATTACTGAAAAGGAAGTGTGGAGTCAGCCAAATGAAATGAAAAATAAAATGCTTATGTGCACCTGGCAAACTAGTTTGCTATGAAAAATTAATGGCAGGTAAATTCAATTTTTCTTTAGAAAGAGTAGTGTAACTGCCATTAGAGCAGTTATTTTTAATGTTTTAATGTGTGTGTGTGTGTGTATCGCTTTGCTCCATTTCTTTATATTTACCTAGTATTAACAAAGAATAAAGATAGAAATAGTCAGCCAAGTAATGTTGCTATAAATTTAACATGAGTCAGAGTTTCTAATTGTTAAATTATAGTTCTTTGGGACAGTTTCCCAAAGTTGCATGTATACAGAAAAAAAAAAAAAAAAAAATTACCACGTGAGTAAAGCCTTTAGTTTCTAAAATAATGTTGTAGTACTTTGCATTTGTATGTATCATTATGGACTAAGAAAATGATAATAGCAAATATTCTTAAGGAATAATGTGAGATTCTTTTTCCCTTTTGGAATTAATAGATATTAAAAATCATTATTATATTAATTGATTTTGAATGCACAGCAAATACTATCTCTATGTATATGCAGAATATTTAAAACCTAAAATACAGCTTTCTAATAATCTTTTATCAGTAGTGATATTTACATCTGAGGGACCTTGCAATATTATTGCAAAACAAATATATTTGCAACTGTTGAGCAGCAGTGGATACAGGTGATTGATTCTGACAGGGACACTGAAAAATCGGATAAAATAAAAGCTTTTAATTGATCAAGCATGTTCATGTGTTATACAATGAGAATTCAATAACACTTTAAATTCTCATCATCACATAATGAAGTAGCAGACTATTGTTATTTTAAAGTTGAATGCTATTATTTAGGAAAGGAAGAAACAAAAAAGTATAAATAACTAATATTTAATATAACATTCTCTCGCTTTTTAAATAACATCTCCATGTCTGCTAGAGTAATACAACTTTTGAATAATAACTTGTGCATCAGGTTTGTTATACTTACAGTTTTCAAATTTATTTTTTACTCCGCTTGTGCAAACCAACAGTTTTGATCATTAGAAATCAGGGTTTGGAGGTCTTCAAGTTGCAGTTACAGTCAGCAGGGGTTTCTTAGCTCTGTCACACTTCTTCTCTTCTGCTAGTCCAGTCCTGTTTGACAGTTCTGGATATTACTGTTGTTCGATTTGTTACTTTCACTCAATTTAGGTCTAAACAAAACTGAGTTTATAAAAAGTGTCAGATGTGTATTAATGGAATTTTAGAAACTGAACTAGTGGTTAAATAGATAGCCATGCAAACTTCAAATTCTTAAAATATGCAGTTGGGGTTGCTAATTTTCATAGAGGATATTATATTACTGTGTTCTATGAACTTCAAAATCGAAAGTGGGAATCCATAATTTTTGATCATGTCAACTTGAAAGCATAATGATATGTTGCTTTGAAGTTAAAAAAAACATGTTTTAAAGTGTGGATTGGAATGTCTCTGAACCCAGAGACATTGATTCTATCAATTTGCAGGTCATCAATCTTGACCAAGGAAAAACATATTTTCCTTAACGATTTATTATTTTAAAAGCAATTAAATAATTCTGTTAACAATGAAGAAAATATTACAATATTTTCCATGAATGATAGAGATATTTAACTTATATTTCCATCTGAGGTTAAGTGCTTTTCTCAGTGTTAGTCACAAATGCCATTTATTGAACTTTTACAATTATCACCTTGGTATTCTTTGAACAATTTTGTACAACATGCACTTACATGATATGATCCACCAGGCTGATAGACTTCATTGACAACATTTCTTTCTTTCTTTCTTTCTTTTTTTAACACAAGGGCCATCAATGGGTTCATAACAATCTCCCCATGTCCCAAAGTCTCCCAGGAAGGATACTTAGTGCAGGGAAACATTAGTAAAAGATGCATGATGGTATAAGTATTACTGTGTTTCTTTCCTCTTTTCTAATATTTACTATTTCCTTTGTCGTAAGCTAGATAATTTTCATAATTTTCTTTCTTCCTTTTTAAAGTTAATTTTTCTTCTCTATTTTATTACATCCAGGTGTTTGTACATGATGTATATAAGTTAAATATTACTAAGTGATACATTTGGCAGGTCTCAAGTACAGATGGGAAAAATGCAGTGATAAAAATATTGACATTACCCCATCTCAAGTTCTCTGCAAAACACAGAATCTGAGGGTGATACATCATTTTCTTTGGAAAAGAGCCCATTATATTTTTTGCATATTATAAGATAAAATTATTTTTAATCTTAGTATGTCTTAGTTCTACCTTGTATCTTAGTTTAATGTAAATGAATTATGTAGTGTCTCTTTATATTTGAAATTATGATACTATTTGATATTTTTAGTGGCCCAATTCATTCACAGGTATGGTTCTGTGAAATTCTGGATTTCAAAGACCAATTTTTCTTGTAGCCATAAATATAGCAGCTATGATGGAAAAAATGAGAGTAACTTAAGCTTACATTTACATACAAATTCATCAATATTTTTATGCATGTATTTATGTGCAAATATAAAATATTTGTATGCACTTTAAAGTTGCAAAGCTGTTGTCATGGGTATCACATCATTCATTATTGAAAGTAGGTTTGTGGTACAGCAATTAATAGTATGCAACTAAGGATATAGAAACTAGTACTTTGTACCGTATTGTCAAAGATTAGTTAGCAAATCCGTAAATGGAGAAGTCAGAAGTGATAGACAAGTTTACAAATTTTATTATTCCCAACCAATGAATGAATCAGTCAGTTTCTCTTTTCCTCTCTTCCCCTTTCTCCCTTCCTCCCTCTCCTCCACCTCTCACCTTTTCTCTCTGCCTCCATTTAGCAGATTATCTAAAAAGTTATTAACTTTTATTATTGTCTATTTTGTGTTAGGTACTTTTTGATACTTGAGATATATAAGTGAATCATCTAAGAGATTCTTGTCCCTGTGTATGATCTATCTATCTGTCTATCTATCTATCTATCTATCTATCTATCTATCTATCTATCATCTCAACTCCCATCAAATACTATAAATAATTAATACATTTTAAAGTTTTTCTCGTTTTATTTTTTCACTACCACCTTAAAATGAATTGGTAGGAAAGAACTAAAGGAGGTAGGAACTTATTTATTTTTCTTGTGTTTCTATGTATCTTTATGTTCCCAGGTATATTCAGGCCTAAAATCAATTTGTAAATACTTTATGTATTATGAATTTGTTTATCAATTATTTTCAACTTATATTTTATCCTGAATATGATCATTGTAACTTTATAAAAATAGATTGCATAATACACAATAAATTTCAAAAATAGCTTCAATAAATTTAGACAATTATACTGGAAGTGTACTTGTAAGTAATGAACTTATATTTATTCTTTATAATAAGATCCTTGATAGTCATAGGGAATTGAGCTTACAGTTTGGTTTAAACAGAGTTAGGGTGTGTAAATAGAAGAACGAGAAACAGAGGCATTTAATCTTTGTTTCATTGAGAACTTAACAATGTTTTCCAAGTAATAATAGTTGGTTTGAATTAACCAAATAATAGATAATCTGTAGTTGGTATTCATTTTTACAGCAATATGGTTTCTATTAATGCTAGCTTTTAGAACAATTGAAATAAAAGTGATACTATTACCTATTGAATTTATTTACAGATGTTCCAGTGACTGAAAAGCAAAAATCCTGAAATCTAACCTCCTCAGAGGAAAATCAGTCTGTACAGCAAACTTATCAGTTGAAGATAAACCATTCTTAGATGGTATCATTTAATTAGCCACTGAAGAATTTATCTAGTGACATATAAGTACCTATAATTGTAAAACAAATCAATGCCACCTGCACGTACTTGGTTTTAGTACAAAACATTGCACAATAATAAAATAATGTCATTGGTCTCACTCCTTTTATTAATGCCCATTTGGAATGTGCAAAGTGAGAGCACAAAATTAACATACAATAATTAATATAGGAGTTCTTGATATTTTAATTGCTTCAGTAGCCTTAACCTAGGAAGACATTCTTTTCAGGGGTTAATAAATTATAAAGATTTCCAGTCATTCCAGAGGTAGAGACAAAGGAGCATGTCTACATTAGAGCTACATAAAACAAAGATATAATCAAGGGCATTAAATAGTAACTATTCTGGCAAGAAGTCTAACAAAGTACTGGGTATTGAATTGAACTACTTTTACCCAATAATATCCCACAACTGTGACACTGTAGAATCAGCACTAGACTGTGAACCACAAGATCGGCAGTTCAAACATACCTGCTTGCTCCTCAGAAACCCTATACAGGGTCACTATAAGTTGGATCCGACTTGGATCCGACTTGATGGCACTTAACAACAACAGTAACAATATGCGTATTCAGTCTAACAAAAGTAAAATTCCTGCATTTTTCAAAATGTCATGGTATACATTTCAAAGTTTGCAGTCTGCCATGGTACACAGGTAGAAGCCATTTCTGAATCAAAGACTTTGACCAAGTCTATCTTTATACTGGAGTTCTGGTAGCGTAGTGGTTTTGAGTTGAGCTGCTAACCTCAAGGTCAGCAGTTTGAAACTACCAGCCATTTCATAGGAAAAAGATGAGGCTTTTTGCTCCTGTAAAGATTTACAGCCTCCGAAGCCCTATACAGGGTCACTATGAGTTGGAACCAACTCCACAGCACACTACCACCACCACCATCTTTAGCATGAATTCAGTACCTTGCTAATGAAACCAATATTACAGAGCAAATGTTTCTGTTAGTAAAATATGCATTAAAAATAAAAAAGCAAGAAAACAAACAAAATAACTGATGTAGTTCAAATGCAATGTATCACAAACATTATCAAAATTGTTGTTGTTGTTCAGTGCTACCAAGTCAGTTCATACTAATAGCATCCTTGTGTCGGGTTTCTGAGGAGCAGCTGGTGAATCGGAACTGCTGATCTTGTGGTTTAAACCAACCTTGCAGTCCAGTGCCTTATCACACAGCACCACATCAGGACCCCAAATATATGTATGGACGCTGCAAAGTCAGTCAGATGAAACACTGAACTGGTCTAACATGTTAAATTCTACCAAACCCCCTGAATCAGAAACATATACAAGCCTATGATCAGGTTAGATCATGTCTAGTAGTAGAACAAGAACATAGTGGTTGATGTCAAAGACAACAGTGTTGTTTGCATACAATGTGGTAAGCATATAGTTTCTAGGACCTAATGTCTGAGTAAAATTTATTGTCTCACCCCTTTCCAGCCTTCATTTTCAAGTGTAAAAAATGTCAGAAATGAAAGTTCTTATCGAGGTTGTGAATATTTCATAAGCTACCCTTATAACATTGACATAAAGTAATTCTAAACAATTAATGAGTGTTGATTCATTTTAAGATTTCCACTGTTGACTTGCTTAGTTTTATTTTGTCTTTTAATTCAGGAATCTTGCTACAAAATCTGATAGTCACAAATAAAAAAAAATGAGGTACAACACAAATGAAAAACTTTAAGAACCAATCACCCATGATTTGCTCTGGTATATGCAAATAAAAATATTCTTGTTTTTTTCCAGATCAAAATGTTAGCCTATAGTCCTTCTCCACCACTTGTCTATTGGTTTGTCTTACTATTGTAGCTTGTGCTATGACATGGAAAGGTATGCCACTGGTATTTGGAAGACCATCAGGATAACTATGGTCAGCAGGTTTCAGTAGTGTCCAGAGAAGAAATGCCTGGTGTTGTTCTTCTTAAAATTAGTCAAATCATTTGGATCAAAACAGAATATTAATCAATATAGTGCTAGAACATGAGTTCTCTGGATTGAAAGGCACTAAAAATACAGAGTAGTCACAACAGTGTTTGGTGTTACCAGAGACTGTGAGATGCAGCCTAACTAGGCAACTTTTCATTCTGTTGTATATTGGGACACCATGAGTCAGAGTTGACTCTCCAGAAACTGACAACAACAAGAGTCCTTCTCCAACCCATTCTGCTTGTATTCTTAACCACTTTGAAAATCAAAATAAGAGTATATTTTGCTTTATTTTTAAATCATTGTGTATGTGTGTACAATGCAGAATCCACTATGGCCCCAACATTATGCTATTATGCATAGGAAAAGGTGAACAATCCTCATCCCCAGTATATAATCTTGTAGAAGCAAGATGGTAAATGTATTTGTTGAAAATAAATTCTGACATGTCTCACAAATTACTAAGTATAAGCCTTTGTTTAAAAAAATAAAATACCTTTATTAGTATTATTAAACACCTTTATTAAGGTGATTATTAATAATAAGCACACTGGACACAATGGAAAAAGCACCACTGATGATTTCACTGGTGCTTTTCAAGTTAACAGTCTAGAGATCAAGGCCAAGTTGAATATAAATAATTATAATGATTTAAAAGGCTTTATATTAGAAGGCCTAGTGTGACTCCATACGATAAGCACTGGACTGTGAAGCACAGTGTCTGTGATTAGGGCCTTCCAGCTGTTCTGTAGGAGAAAGATGGGGCTTTCTGCTCCTGTGAAGATTAAAAAAAAAGCCTCAGGAATCCTATACAAGGTCAATATGAATTGGAACCATATCGTTAATACTTACCAACAACACTGTATTTTTGTAGACCTGGTATGGCATTGTTGGATAGGCACTTGACTATTAACCACAAGGTCAGTGGTTCAAAACCACTAGTTCCTCCCCAGAAACCCTATAGAGAGTCATTATGAATCAGAATTGTCATATGGCACTTAACAAAAACAGCAAACAGCAACTGTACCGTTACACAAATGGCATCCATATTCTACATTTTTCTGCAAACCAGATTCTGCCCCTCCTTCCAGAGGTATTTTCATAAATGCTATGTTGAATTTTTAAAATCATGTTGCTGTAAAAAGTTAGCATAGGGTGTTTGAGAAAATACCTCATGAGGGGAGGACACAGCTGGCAATAAATATAGAATATGGTTATTTACTAAAAATACAGTAGATAATTTTCTAGATCCAAGTGGGAAATGGATAGTTTAGGCAAAGGGTTCTCCAAATCAAAAAATGAAAAAAGTTACTCTCAAGTTGTCTTTAACTCATGGCAACCACCTGTGTGTCAGAGTAGAAGTGTGCTCCATAGAGTTTTCAATGACTGATGTTCCAAAGTAAATCACAAGGAATTTCTTCTTAGGGTGTTCTAGGTGGGCTCAAACTTCCAACCTTTTGGCTAGCAGCCCCTCATATTTATCATTTGCAACAGCCTGGGATATTCCTAGCAAGTACAAAGTCAAAATAGAACGAGAAAACACAATGGATTCAAATAAGCGTATGTTGGTTAGAGTGACAGGAGGTTAGTACCTAAGTGTCAGAACAGATGTTGATTACAAGTAATCAATAAGGACAACCTGGTCATAACTGCATAATACTATGAGTCATTGTGGTGTTCTAATTTTAAATGCTTTAGGAGTTTTGTGATGCAATATATCACTGTGGCTTTGAGTAGAGGAAGAAGTCTTCCTAGAGACAGCAGGCAGGATTGTAGTTAAGCGTCGTTGAGTCAGATCTGACTCATAGTGACCATGTGTAGCATTTCCAAGGAGTGCCTGGTGGGTTTGAACCACAGACCTTGTAGTCAGTGGTCCAGTGATAGATATAATAAGAGTCATTTGGAAAACACACACATAGTTAAAGGATAGAAAATATTGGTTAAGTAAACAGGGTTGTTATGTGCCATTGAGTTGATTTGGACCCATAGTGACACTGTATAGGATTTCCAAGGAACCTCTGGTGAACTTCAACCACCAACCTTGCAGTTCAGATGACTTTGCAGTCTGACACATTAGCCCATAGTGCCACACCATGACTCTAAGCAAACAGGTAGCAGTGACTATATATATATAAAACCTGTCCCAGATATAAAGAATTCTATTGATGTGAAGAGGAGTGTAATTGAGAATGTGGTGGACAACCATACAAAAGGCAGCAGAATGGCTCAAAATCTAAGAACAAAGGAAACTTGCACTTTAAATTGAAAGGAAGGTCACTGATGGCCTTAAAGAAAGTAGTTTGAGATTCTAGACAGCAGGGAGTCCAGCAGGAAATTGATAGCTAGGAATTGAAGTCATGCTCAAGCAATTTAAAACTGAAAAGGTATAAAGACCTGCTGGACAGAACCATAAAATATTTCTTAGGTAATAAAAAAAACTTT
Source organism: Chrysochloris asiatica (assembly GCF_000296735.1). Lineage (NCBI taxonomy): Eukaryota > Metazoa > Chordata > Mammalia > Afrosoricida > Chrysochloridae > Chrysochloris > Chrysochloris asiatica. The sequence goes on from NW_006408735.1 coordinate 2,364,477, forward strand.
TGGGGTGGCCAGATATATGAAATGGTAAGTACCATTAATCCTTCTAAATTGATCTTTATAACTTGTACTATATTTATATTAAATTGTTAAATTGTTTATTAAATATCTAACTATTATGTTTAAAACATCATCATGGTTAGAAAAATGATGACAAAATATGCAAAACTATAGAAACATTTACTTGTCAATTCATGTATTCCTATTAAATGTTACAACTTCATTAGAAACCATGCATAAGCATGTTTACAGATAGTAGCTGTTTTGGAATTTGTAAACAAAAGAAAATTATTCTCCTCCTGGCATGAAGTCTTAGACCCTCTAGAAGACCATAAGGTATTCTAAGAAGCATTACTGTGCCATGGAGTATTCAAAGCCTGCTAACCCAAAGAGCTTGGAGGAATTAACTAAATACAAAAGAGAGAATGATACAATGGAGTTCTAGATGATTTGTGGAAATATTCCAATTTCTTTTAATTACATTTTTCCATGAATGTTTTGAAGCTTCTTCATATCTAATGAGGCTTTCAGCCTCAGAAACCCTATACAGGGTGGCTACGCTTCGGAATCAGCTTGGTGGCACACAAACACAACCACCACCTCATATCTAGTTGTTGTTGTTGTGAAGTGCCTTTGAGTCAGTTCCGACCCATAATGCCCCTGTATAGGGTTTCCAAAGAGCAGCTGGTAAGCTTAAACTGCCAACCTTGCAGTTCAAACGGCTTTGCAGTCTGGCGCATTAACCCACAACGCCACACCAGGAATCTCATATCTAGTTGGCACAGGTTAAAAACCAGTATAGTTTAAATATGTAAAAATATATTTATAGGTTGTTTTGTAATATACAAATATCAATGCAAAATAAATGTACATAAATGTATTTTTACATAGGTATAGCTATACATGTAAGGAGCTCTGGTAGCGTAGTGGTTACGAATTGGGCTGCGAACCTTAAGGTCAGAGGTTCGAAACTACCAGCTGCACCACGGGAGAAAGATGAGGCTTTCTACTCCCGTAAAGATTTATACCCTCGGAAACCCTATACAGGGTTGCTATGGGTCGGAACCGACTCGATGGCACATAACAACAACAACAACAGCTATACATGTAGTGATGGAAAATTTTAATTTAAAAGTTGGCTACATATCGATCCATTTATTCTGCTAACCCTACAATGATTATAAAATCATTAAGAATAAATGATTTGTTTAGCAAAAAAAACATATTAAGTTGGGTTTATTGCTGCTGTTCTTGACATCTTTGAATATTCTAAAAATGAGAGAAATAATATTTCCCCCTTTTGAAAATAGTTTGGATAAAAATGACACAATTTGAGTACTCTCCTCTAGCCACTGACAAGCGGGGGTGATTGAGTTGCATCATGGATTCAGAGAATAGTAAAGTCAAGAAGGGCTGACCACAAAATGAAGTGTGTTATTTGTTGAATGTAAAATTGATAATATCCTCTGCAAACAAGCCTTCACTAAATTTATAGTGTTTTTTGTTTTGGTTTGGTTTTTAAGAAGGAAAATTATAGCCACTTCCATGTAGCAAATAATCTTTCAGCATTTTTTTTTTTTTTCTCTTCTTGAGTTAGACTCAAATACAGATTACTAGACCCTAGAGAGAGACAACAGAACACAAAAACAATCTGAGTCTATCCATGGAGCCAAAATGTGATGTTCAGAAAGGTAGGCAGATTCTGATACCTGAGTTCTCAAATAAGTAATCTAAGCAAGGGGATTGGAATTTAGAGCAAGACTCTAGCCCGGGAGGACTAGGTTTAGTAGTTCTCTCAGCAACTACAGGTCAACACACGTTCTTGACTTGATGTCTTCTACTGCCCTCTCACAGCATGGAAGCTTGCTTCTTCAGGGCCAGCAGGACAATCTCTTGTTTCAGTCTACTGAAACAGCATTTCATATAAAAGAGTATTATCATGGGAATAATATCCCATTACCTTTCCATATCTACTGAATATAAGTTACAGATTCTGTCTGTTCTCAGTGGGAAGGATTATACAGGGTATGACTCATTGAAGATGATTTTGAGGTGTTTCTGCGGAAAAAAAAAAAAAAAAACAATTATAAAACATTCTCAGAGTCCTCTAAGTGATTCTTCCCCACTGCCCAACTACGTAAAGATGTTCCATAAATCTGTCTATCAATGGAGGTGGCAAACTTCTCCGGGGAATAGCCAATTTTGAATATCAGTAACCAAGAAGAAGAGATAGTTGGAGCCAGAGAAATGGCTAGTGTCCACCTTGTTCTCTCAATAAGAAAAACTGTAGCCGCATGTACTTATAGGATTGTGGAGCAGGAAATAGGGCTGTAGTGTATGACTTTCATAAGATAATTTTGAAAGAGTACATTTTAACTTTGTTGTTGTTGTTGTTAGGTGCCATCAAGTCGGTACTGACTCATAGCGACCTTATGCACAGCAGAACGAAACACTACCTGATCCTGGGCCAACCTCACCGCTGTTGTCACACTTGAGTCCATCGATGCTGTCACTTGGCCAATCCATCTCATTGGGGGTCTTCCTCTTTTTCTCTGACCCTCTACCTTACTAACCATGATGTCGTTCTCTGGCGACTGGTCCCTCCTGACAATATGTCCTAAGTATGAGAGAGGAGTTTGGCCATCTTGACCTCCAAGGAGCATTCTGGTTGCAATTCTTCCAAAATGGATCTATTGGTTCTTGTTGTTGTTGTTGTTGTTGTTGTTAAGTGCCGTCGAGTCGGTTCCGACCCATAGCAGCCCTGTACAGGGTTTCCGAGGCTGTAAATCTTTACGGGAGCAGAAAGCCTCAACTTTCTCCCATGGAACAGCTGGTAGTTTCGAACTGCTGACCTTGCAGTTGACAGCCCAATTCGGAACCTGTACGCTACCAGAGCTCCTTATTGGTTCTTAGGGACCTGTAAAAATGGCAAGTGGATGGCATCTGACCTCCTATAATTTTGCAAGTGTGGTGGAGGAGAATTATGATCAGTATCAGCCCAAGGCTGATTTTTGTGAAGCATAGGTCAGATATGTCTCCAGCTCTGAATATTTTTTAGCAATTCTGACATCAACTGTACCTCCCAAGCACTCTACTTATTTGCTGGGTTCAGTAATCCACTGCCATGGCCACATGGAACTCATAGGCAATATTTCTATTATGGGGATTATTAGGAAAGATGTTGTTGTTGTTGTTAAGTGCCATCAAGTCAGTTCCAACCCAGAACAAACTTGCATAGGGTTTTTGAGGAGCAGCTGGTGGGTTTGAATCTCCAACTTTGTGGTTGAAAGTGACCTTGCAGTCTAGCACATTCTCTTGCAATGCCTCCAGGCTATAATTCAGTATTCAGTTCTTTAGTCAGGGAAGTCTTTTCTTAGCCATGCCCATAGGCATGCCTCTCTTTTGTCTTCTACTTCTCAGGCTCTCAACTCAATAAAGTGCTACAAAGTTCCTTTAGCACTGTCAATAAATGTCCCAAAGACACTACTCTTTGCCAGTAAATGGTGAAGACATTCAGCTCTAGCTCCTTGGGTTGATAAACCTAGTTCCCCAGACAACTGCCCAGGAGGTATCCCACTTCCCCAGCAAGCCTCCTGCTCAAAGACCCTCAGCTTTCTCCTTCTGTGGGCTCTGAACCCCACTGCTCTGTCTCCAGTTAGTCTTCTAGTTCTGCTGCTGCCACTTCTCTGCCTCTGCTTCTCCTTATCTGTCACTCTCTGCGGTGTCACAATTATCTGTCCCTTGGTTTGAAGAGGTTCATGAATGGATCTTGGGGCATAAATGATGCACTTCATTCGTAAGTCTCCTTTTTTGATGGTAGTCAGATCCCTCTTTCTGCCTTTGAGATAGATCATTTTAAACGTACAGGGATGTCAAAACTGATGGACCCCCATGTTAGGGTTCTAGATATCTTATTTGCATGTTCCCAACAGCTCTGGTAGCGTAGTGGTTACGAATCGGACTGCTAACCTCAAGGTCCGCAGTTCGAAACTACCAGCTGCTACGTGGGAGAAAGATGAGGCTTTCTGCTCCCGTAAAGATTTTCAGCCTCGGAAAAATACAGGGTCACTATGAGTCAGAACCCACTCCACAGTACTTAACAACAACAACAATCTCACAAGGATTGTTGTTGTTAAGTGCTGTCAAGGGTTTCCAACTCAAAGCCACCCTGTATAGAGTTTCCAAAGAGTGGCTGGTGAATTTGAACTACTAACCTTGTAGTTAAACCAATGTTGCCGTGCAGCACATTAATCCACAATGCCACACCAGGACTCTTCACAAAGGTATCATGTTCTTTATTTACAGTATTAGCAAGCTATCCCGTGTCTTCCTTTTGGTGAACAACAAACACCCTACATTTGCATAGTCCTACCAGGTAATTTGTATAGTCCTGCCAATTCATACCAAGGAGCTCTGGTAGCATAGCGGTTACAAATCTAGCTGCTAACCTCAAGGCCTGCAGTTCAAAACTACCAGCTGTTCCTCCATAGAAAGATGAGGCTTTCTGCTCCCATAAAGATTTACAGCCTCAGAAACCCTGTACAGGGTCGCTATGAGTTGCAACCGACTCCCAGCACATAACAACAACAACAACCAAGTCATTGGAGTCCTGGTGTGGCACTGTGGGTTAATGCAATGGACTGCAAAGTCGCTTTGAACAGCAAAGTCGGAGGTTCAAGCTCACCAGCAGCTCCTCAGAAACTCTATACAGGGTCACTATGGGTTGGAACCAACTCGACAGCACTTAACAACAACAAACCAAGTCATTGGTAGGAGTTACAAAGACTATGGCTAGGAGAGCTGTATCAAGTAATTTATCACATTGCAGGAGCCCTTTTTTTCATATCATACCATTATTAAAAGGAGAGGCATTTGAGAGTCACGTTGCTACTACTGTTAGTTGGGGCCACCATTACTGTTACTCTGATTAACGAGACCATGTGTGAGAAGTCTTCTGTTCCTGGATGTCCCTTACCAATTAGAGTTGCTTCTCCTATCCCTGTCCATTTTTATAAGGTATGAGGGGTCAGCAGAACCCCTAATAAGCAGAGGAAGGATGTGCAAATGTGTTTTCATGTGAGGGGTGTGTAAAGATGAGCACATGGGTATGGTACTGCCTTGCATAAGTAAGTCATTGATGGAGGGGCTGTGTAAACATGGGGCTGAGTACAAAACTTCTATCCTTTATTTTCCTTTCTGTATAGCTTCAAAGACTAATACTTTATTCTACTGTAAAGCACTTTCCTGAATAATTAATATGAATCACTAAGGCTATTGAAACTTCTAGCCCAAAGTCAATGTGTCTTGATGACCAGATTCTATAGAAGAAAAAAAGGAAGTCACTACATATGGACTATTCAAAAGGAGAAACAGCAAAAAGAGACCTGAGTATGATCTCATGCCTATTTGCATGGGGGACAAAGCAGCCAAAAATATAGGAATCTGAGGGGCCCACCTGGGTTTCACTCAGTAACTTAAATAAATGAAATGATGCAGATTCAAGTACAAGTCAAGTTGAACTTAGAAGCAACATTGTTGTTGTTGTTGTTAAGTGCCATCGAGTCGATTCCGACCCATAGCGACCCTGTACAGGGTTTCCAAGGATGTAAATCTTTACTGGAGTAGAAAGCCTCATCTTTCTCCAGCGGAGCAGCTGGTAGTTTCGAACCACTGACCTTAAGGTTTGCAGCCCGATTCGTAACCACTACGCTACCAGAAGCAACATTAGTGTTTAGGAAAAAGCTGTTTTCAACCTAGTGAGCTAAAAAAAGAACTGGATGTTTTGTTGCATTTGTCTCATAGACTCCTGTGGAAAGAGTTTTACTCTAGAGTTGAACTGAGAGGGCCCATTGCCGTGAGCAATCTTGGCCTGCTCTTAGCACAAAACGGGGAACTGTCCTAACTTGAGCATGAACCCCTGGGGAAGTCCTCCAATCATACTCAATGACCCTTGACTGTTCTTCCCTGTGTTTCAGGAAGCTGTGTTAAAAACTCAGTCACAGGCAGACACCTGGGTAGTTTGATGGGATAATAAAAGGATATATGTTGGTACTAGAGAAGAAATAACTTTTGAAACACTGGAAAGCCATTGAATGTAAACACAATAAGTTTCTTCTTTATTTTCTCCTCTCCCCCAACCTCAGGTGATATGAGGACTGGGTTGGCAAAGCAGACACAGTTGTTTGTAACATTTTTAAAATCACTATTATTTTTATGGAGTCTTGTTGTGGTGCTGTGGGTTAATGGGCTGGACTGCAAAGTCAGTTTGAACCACAAGGTTGGCAGTTCAAGCTCACCAGCAGCTCATCAGAAACCCTATACAGGGTCACTATAGGTCGGAATCAGAAGAGACTCAATGGCACGTAACAACAACAACAAATTATTTATATGAGACTGCAAAACCGTTTGAACTGCAAGGTTTGTGGTTCAAGCTCACCAGCTGCTCCTCAGAAACCCTATACAGGGTCGTTATGGGTAGGAACCGACTCTACGGCACTTCACAACAACAACATAGTTAAAGAGGAGGGGCATTATTAGACCATATACATCACCTTCAAGGATGTTTATATTACTAGCAGTCATCTCATGCCTAGGATAACTTATCTACTGTCTTTGAACTCAGGATTAATTATTTGGGCCCTATATCTTGAGATGCCTATCAGCCTGGCCTGGTAAGAGAAGCCCTATGAACTTCCCAGACATCCCTACCTATGGGAGTGGGCTAGTCTTAGCAACAGTCAGTATTGAGAATTGAGTTTTAAAAACAATTTTGGCAAGTCACACTTCCACAAGCAACCACAAACAGGAATTGGAAAGAAAAACTTTCTTTTGTTCTCAGGTCCTAGAGGATCACAGGATTCCCAAGGGCTAAAAAGGAGTATATGAATAAAAAGAGAGAGAGAGAGTGGGCCTAGGGCACACCCTTCATTAGATTACAAGGTTGGGTACACACAGTTTTGGCTAAGTTCTTACTGAGTCATTTAAAGGGGACAGGTGGGGATTATAATCAAAAGATGGATAAGAGTTGGTTCATTTGTACAGGGGTACATAACAGCATAACACACTCAGTGTTTTGGATGGGGCAATGTAAGGACCCAGTTTATGACCTGGAAACCTATAGTTGGTTATCGGATTACCATAAAAGTGAGCCAGGAGGCATTGGGGTTGCCTAGCAGGAAACACTCAGTTGTTATTTATGTAGGTTATTTACGCAGGTCTCTAAGTAGAAAAGGAGCTCTTGGTAGCGTAGTGGTTACGAATCGGGCTGTGAACCACAAAGTCAGCAGTTCGAAACTACCAGCGGTTCCGTGGGAGAAAGAGATGAGGCTTTCTGCTCCCGTAAAGATTTACAACCTTGGAAACCCTGTGCAGGGTCACTATGGGTCGGAACCAACTCAACGGCACTTAACAACAACAACTAAGTAGATCAAACTTAGTCGGATGCCTTTGAAATCAATAGAATGGAGTCTTACCAAGCTTATGAAAGTGTCGTGAGAAAAAACACTCAGTGGGTCCAAAGCAGAACGCTGGTCAGACCAAAGGCAATGAGTGTCAATATTATCAAACCAAGGTATTCTGACATGCAGTTATGTTTGGCGGAGGTTTGGCTGGCATTTGAATAAACAGCTGTCCTACTATGTTTTCCCACAAACAGCAATTAAGTAGGTTTGGGATCTTTAGCCGTCTCAGAGTCAGCTTTCACAAGGCACTTTTTGCTGAGCCCAATTGTTTTTTTCCCCTGAGATGAGCCCTTCTAGACATCAAGGAATAAGGCCTTAAAAAGCCAGGAAAAATTTGAGAACCAGAGTAATTAAGTATAGTCAAACCCACTGCTGACAAGTTCATTCCAACTGATAGCAACATTTTATAGCAGAGTAGAACTGCCGATAGGGTTTACAGGGCTGTAAATCTTTATGAAACCAGACTGTCATATCGTCGTTCCACAAAGCAGCTGGTGGGTTCAAACGAAAGACCTTTCAATTAGCCAAGTGTTTTAAATGCGACATCACCAGGTCTCATTTCATAAGTTTGGTAATATAAATAACAATATATCGTAATTCATGAATCCATAGTGATAATAAACAGATAATAGCATAGGAAAGATGATTCTTTTTTTATATTAGAATGCAGAAGGTGAACTGAAATTGGACTGTAAACAAATGAGAATTTAGCACTTAGTATTATAATAATAATTATTATTATTATAATCAATGGCACTTAACGACAACAACATAATAATGATTGGAATCCTGGTGTGGTACTGTAGGATAAACCCTGGACTGCAAGGTCAGTTTGAACCTCAATATAGGCACTTCAAACTCACCAGCTGCTCGTTGGAAACCCTATACAGGGTGGCTATGAGTCAGAAACGAATCCACACAACAACGACAACATATTAATGATTGGATCAGACAGGTGTCATTGATGGAAGCTTAATCTAGAGAAAAGTCTTTGATATGGACCAGAATATTTATATGGTCTTAAAATAACTTCCCAGAGACTGCCTGTTAATTTCAAAGGAGAGACAAATAGTCATTATATTTTAGAAATATGGCATTACATCTTATTAAGAATTTAAAAGTTAACCTGACTAATGTGGAACAGATGAAAAAGTGTCTGCCTCCAGATTTGACACCCCACACTCACCCCTTCCCACCAAAAACCAGAAAATAGTTTTAGTTACGAAGATTCCAACTTATAGAAACACATTTGTTGCAAAATAGAACAGTACTCAGTAGGGTTTCCAAAAGTGTGTCCTTTCCAAAGATCATTAGGTCTTTCTTCCAAGGCGCTTCTTTGTAGGTTTGAACTGCCAACATTTTGACTAGTAGTTTTGCATTAACTATTTGCACCACCTCAGGGACTCCATTTGACTCCCAGAGAAGAAAGAAACAATCATTAGATATATTTTCTTAATCTGGATTTGTTGTTGTTGTAATTGTCTTTGAGTCAGTTCTGACTCATAGTGACATGCACCTTAGTCCTCAAGCATTGGCTATAGAAATGATGTTGGAGACCACATGATTGAATTTTACAAAATTAAAGATTTTTTTCATTGAAAATACTTTTTAAAAACAACATAAAATGTGACTATACACATGGATCTGACCGGCTGGAATACAACGGAATAAAACTGATTATATCTGTGGCGAGAGGCAGTGGAAAGGTTCCATATCATCAGCCAAAACAAGGCCAGGGGCAGACTGTAGAGCAGACCACCAATTGGTCATATGAAGTTAAGGCTGAAACTGAAGAAAATTAACATGAAAGCCAAAACATGACATTAAAAATATCCCACCTATGTTTAGAGACCATCTCAAGAATATATTTGATGCATTAGACACTAATGACTGAAGACCAGTGGAGTTGTGGTGTGGCATCAAGAGCATCATACAGGAAGAAAGCAAAAGTCATTAACAATATAGGGAAGGAAAAAAAAAAGACCACACTACATGCCAGAAGAGACTCTGAAAATTTCTCTCCAACATAGACATGCTAAAGCAAATGAAAGACGGGGGTAGTAAAAGAAATGAACAGAAAATTTCCAAAGGTAGTTCAGGAAGACAATATCAAATATCATAATGAAATGTGAAATGACCTGAAGTTAGAAAACCAAAAGGGAAGAGGATGCTAAACATTTCTCAAACTGAAAGAATGGAAGGAAAAATTCAAACTTCAACTTGAAATATTGGAGAATTCTATAGGCATGGTATTGAATGATGGCAAAAAGCATCAAAAGAAGATAGAAGGAATACAGAATCACTGTACCAAGAAGAAATGGCCAATGCATAAACATTTCAAAAAAATAATATATGATCAAGAACTGATTGATAGAACTGAAGGAAAAGTCCAAGCTGCACTGAAGGCATTGACAATAAACAAGACTCCATGAATTAAAATCTTTTGACAAATTGATGCAACACTGGACGCATTCACTCATCTATGCCAAGAGAGTTTGAAGACAGCTACCTGGCCAACTGATGGGAAGAGATCCATATTTATGCCCATTCCAAATAAAGGTCACCCAATGGAATGCAGAAATCATTGAACTATATTATTAATACCACATGCAAGTAAAATTTTGTTGACTATAATTAAAAAATGGCTACAGTAGTACATCAATAGAGAACTACTAGAAATCCAAGCCAGATTAAGAAGAGAATGTAGAACTAAGGAGATGATTGATGGTATCAGATCCATCTCGATTAAAAGCAGAGAATACAAGAGAGATGTTTACTTGTGCTTTATTAACTATGTGAAGGCTTTCAATGTGTGCATCATGACAAACTTGGGATAATTTTGTGGAAAAAACGGATATTTCCAAACATTTGTGCTTATGAGGAATCTATACGTAGACCAAGAGGCAGATGTTTGAATAGAACAAGGGCATAAGGAATGGTTTAAAATCAGGAAAGATGTGTGTCAGTGTTCTAGTCTTTCACCATACTTAAACTATATGTGAGCAAATAATCTGAGAAGATGGCTTATATGAAAAAAAAACATGGCAACAGGATTGGAGGAAGATTCATGAACAATCTGTGATATGTAGATAATGCAACCTTGCTAGCTGAATTCCATGAGGGCTTAAAACAGTTACTGAAGATCAAAGACTGCAATATTTCAGTACAAATTGCAACTCAGTGTAAAGAAAGCAAAAATTCTCATAATTGGAGCAATAAATAACATTATGATAAATTGATAAAAGCTTTATGTTGTCAAATACTTCGTATTGATTGGCTCTACACTCAACAATCCCACTACACATCTGTCAGTTTGTCGTACTGTGGTAGCTTTTGAGTTGCTGTGATTCTGGAAACTATGACACCGGTATTTTAAAAACCAGCAGGGTCACCCACGGTGGACAGATTTCAGATGAGCTTCCTGGTGAAGACAGACTAGGAAGAAGGAGTGAAGAACTACTTCCAAATATTTAGTCACTGAAAACCTTATGAATAGCAGAGAAACACTGTCAGATATAGTGCCAGAAAATGAGCCCGACAGGTTGGAAGGCACTCAAAATGCGACTGGGGAAGAGCTGCCTCTTCAGAATACAGTTGACCATGATGACACAAATGGAGTAAAGCCTGTAGGAGTAAAGCCCTCAGGAACTTCATTTGCTTATGGAGCACAACTCAAAATGAAGAGAAAGAGCTATAAACATCCATTAATAATTGGAACGTGGAATGTACAAAGTATGAATCTAGGAAAATTAGAAATTGTCAAAAATGAAAAGGAATGCATGAACATCAATATCTTAGCCATTACTGAGTTAAAATGGACTGATATTGGCCATTTTGAATCAGACAACCACTTGGTTTACTATGCCAGGAATGACCAATTGAAGAGGAATGGTGTTGCATTCATTGTCAAAAAGAACATATCCAGATCAGTCATGAGGTACAATGCTGTCTGTGATAGGAAAATATCCATGTACCTCCAGGGGAGACCAGTTAATACCACTATTATTCAAATTTGTGCACCAACCACTAAAGCCAGTGAGGATGAAATAGAAGAATTCTACCTATGTCTTCAATCTGAAATTGATCAAACATGCAATCAAGCTGTATTGATCATTACTGATGATTGGAATACAAAGGTTGGGAGTAAAAAGGAAGGGCCAGTGGTTGGAAAATATGGCCTTGGTGATAGAAATGATGCTGGAGATCACATGATAGAATTCTGCAAAACCAATTATTGTTCATTTAAAATACCTTCTTTAGACAGCATAAGAGACAACTATACACATGGACCTCGCAAGATAGAATACATAGATATAAAATTACCTACATCTGCAGAAAAAGAGACGCTGGAAGAGCTCCATATCATCAGTCAAAACAAGGCCAGGGCAGATTGTGGAACAGACGATCGATCAATTACTCATATGAGCAAATTCAAACTGAAGCTGAAGAAAGTGAAAACAAGTCCACGAGAGCCAAAATATGACCTTGAAAATATTCCACCTGAATTTAGAGATCATCTGAAGAACAGATTTGATACATTAAACACTAAAGACCGAAGACCAGAAGAGTTGTGGGATGACATCAAGAACATCATACAGCTAGAAAGCAAAAAGTTATCAAGAAGACAAAAAAGCAAGAAAACGTCAAAATGGAGGTCAAAAGAGACATGGAAACTTGCTCTACAGAGTAGAGATGCTAAGGCAAATGGAAGAAATCAGGATATAAGAGCCGAACAGAAAATTTCAAAGATCAGCTCGAGAAGATAAGGCCAAATATTACAATGAAATGTGCAAAGATCTGGAGTCAGAAACCAAAAAGAAGAACACGCTCAGCATTTCTCAAGTTGGGGGAACTGAAGAAAAAATGAAAACCTTGGCTTTCATTATTCTCTGGGCAAATTATTGAATGATGCAGAAAGTATCAAGAGAAGATGGAAGGAATACACAGAGGCACTG